>NW_027194230.1:0-257275 GCF_032444005.1 Ranitomeya imitator
TCTACACTCTATACCCTACACTCTATACCATACACTCTACACCCTGCACTCTATACCCTACACACTATACCCTACACTCTATACCATACACTCTACACTCTATACCATACACTCTATACCCTACACTCTACACTCTATACCCTACACTCTACACCCTACACTCTATACCGTACACTCTAATCCCTACACTCTACACTCTATACCCTACACTCTATACACTACACTCTATACCCTACACTCTACACTCTCTACCCTACACTCTATACCCTACACTCTATACCCTACACTCTACACTCTATACCCTACACTTACACTCTATACCCTACACTCTATACCCTACACTCTATACCCTACACTCTATACCCTACACTCTATCCTACACACTATACCCTACACTCTACACTCTATACCCTACACTCTATACCCTACACTCTATACCCTACACTCTACACTCTATACCCTACACTCTATAGCCTACACTCTACAATCTATACCCTACACTCTATACCCTACACTCTATACCCTACAAACTATACCCTACACTCTATACCCTACACTCTACACTCTATACCTTACACTCTACACTCTATTCCCTACACTCTATACCCTACACTCTATACCCTACACTCTATACCCTACACTCTACACCCTACACTCTATACCCTACACTCTATACCATATACTCTATACCCTACACTCTACAATCTATACCCTACACTCTACACCCTACACTCTATACCCTACACTCTAATCCCAACACTCTACACTCTGTACCCTACACTCTATACCCTACACTCTACACTCTATACCTTACACTCTACACTCTATTCCCTACACTCTATACCCTACACTCTATACCCTACACTCTATACCCTACACTCTATACCCTACACTCTACACCCTACACTCTATACCCTACACTCTATACCATACACTCTATACCCTACACTCTACACTCTATACCCTACACTCTACACCCTACACTCTATACCCTACACTCTAATCCCTACACTCTATACCCTACACTCTACACTCTATACCCTACACTCTATACCTTACACTCTATACCCTACACTCTATACCGTACATTCTATACCCTACACTCTATACCTTACACTCTACACTCTATTCCCTACACTCTATACCCTACACTCTATACCCTACACTCTATACCCTACACTCTATACCCTACACTCTATACCCTACACTCTATACCCTACACTCTACACTCTCTACCCTACACTCTATACCCTACACTCTACACTCTATACCCTACACTCTATACCCTACACTCTATACCCTACACTCTATACCCTACACTCTGAACCCTACACTCTATACCCTACACTCTACTCCCTACACTCTATACCCTACACTCTATACCCTACACTCTACACTCTATATCCTACACTCTATACCCTACACTCTATACCCTACACTCTATACCCTACACTCTACACTCTATACCCTACACTCTACACTCTATACCCTGCACTCTATACCCTACACTCTATACCCTACACTCTATACCCTACACTCTATACCCTACACTCTACACTATATACCCTACACTCTATACCCTACACTCTATACCCTACACTCTATACCCTACACTCTTTGCCCTACACTCTATACCCTACACTCTATACCCTACACTCTATACCATACACTCTATACCCTACACTCTACACTCTATACCCTACACTCTATACCCTACACTCTATGCCCAACACTCTATACCCTACACTCTACACCCTACACTCTATACCCTACACTCTATACCATACACTCTATACCCTACACTCTACACTCTATACCCTACACTCTACACCCTACACTCTATACCCTACACTCTAATCCCTACACTCTACACTCTATACCCTGCACTCTATACCCTACACACTATACCCTACACTCTACACTCTATACCCTACACTCTATACCCTACACTCTATACCCTACACTCTATACCCTACACTCTACACTCTATACCCTACACTCTACAATCTATACCCTACAGTCTATACCCTACACTCTATACCCTACACTTTACACTCTATACCTTACACTCTACACTCTATTCCCTACACTCTATACTCTACACTCTATACCCTACACTCTATACCCTACACTCTATACCCTACACTCTACACCCTACACTCTATACCCTACACTCTATACCATACACTCTATACCCTACACTCTACACTCTATACCCTACACTCTACACCCTACACTCTATACCCTACACTCTAATCCCTACACTCTACACTCTATACCCTACACTCTATACCCTACACTCTACACTCTATACCTTACACTCTACACTCTATTCCCTACACTCTATACCCTACACTCTATACCCTACACTCTATACCCTACACTCTATACCCTACACTCTACACCCTACACTCTATACCCTACACTCTATACCATACATTCTATACCCTACACTCTACACTCTATACCCTACACTCTACACCCTACACTCTATACCCTACACTCTAATCCCTACACTCTACACTCTATACCTACACTCTATACCCTACACTCTATACCCTACACTCTACACTCTCTACCCTACACTCTATAACCTACACTCTATAACATACACTCTATACCCTACACTCTACTCCCTACACTCTATACCATACACTCTACACTCTATACCCTACACTCTATACCATACACTCTACACTCTACACTCTATAACCTACACTCTATACCCTACACTCTACAACCTGCACTCTATACCCTACACTCTACACTCTATACCCTACACTCTATAGCCTACACTCTACAATCTATACCCTACACTCTATACCCTACACTCTATACCCTACAGTCTATACCCTACACTCTATACCCTACACTCTACACTCTATACCTTACACTCTACACTCTATTCCCTACACTCTATACCCTACACTCTATACCCTACACTCTATACCCTACACTCTACACCCTACACTCTATACCCTACACTCTATACCATACACTCTATACCCTACACTCTACACTCTATACCCTACACTCTACACCCTACACTCTATACCCTACACTCTAATCCCTACACTCTACACTCTATACCCTACACTCTATACCCTACACTCTACACTCTATACCTTACACTCTACACTCTATTCCCTACACTCTATACCCTACACTCTATACCCTACACTCTATACCCTACACTCTATACCCTACACTCTACACCCTACACTCTATACCATACACTCTATACCCTACACTCTACACTCTATACCCTACACTCTACACCCTACACTCTATACCCTACACTCTATACCCTACACTCTATACCCTACACTCTACACTCTATACCCTACACTCTATACCATACACTCCATACCCTACACTCTATACCGTACACTCTATACCCTACACTATATACCCTACACTCTACACCCTACTAGTTAATGATAAACTTACATGGAGCAGCCAGTGCCAGGCAGCAGCTGCCAAGGCAAACAGGATCATGGGGTGCATTAAAAGAGGTCTGGATACACATGATGAGAGCATTATACTGCCTCTGTACAAATCCCTAGTTAGACCGCACATGGAGTACTGTGTCCAGTTTTGGGCACCGGTGCTCAGGAAGGATATAATGGAACTAGAGAGAGTACAAAGGAGGGCAACAAAATTAATAAAGGGGATGGGAGAACTACAATACCCAGATAGATTAGCGAAATTAGGATTATTTAGTCTAGAAAAAAGACGACTGAGGGGCGATCTAATAACCATGTATAAGTATATAAGGGGACAATACAAATATCTCGCTGGGGATCTGTTTATACCAAGGAAGGTGACGGGCACAAGGGGGCATTCTTTGCGTCTGGAGGAGAGAAGGTTTTTCCACCAACATAGAAGAGGATTCTTTACTGTTAGGGCAGTGAGAATCTGGAATTGCTTGCCTGAGGAGGTGGTGATGGCGAACTCAGTCGAGGGGTTCAAGAGAGGCCTGGATGTCTTCCTGGAGCAGAACAATATTGTATCATACAATTATTAGGTTCTGTAGAAGGACGTAGATCTGGGGATTTATTATGATGGAATATAGGCTGAACTGGATGGACAAATGTCTTTTTTCGGCCTTACTAACTATGTTACTATGTTACTATGTTACACTCTATACCTTACACTCTATACCCTACACTCTATACCCTACACTCTACACTCTATACCCTACACTCTACACCCTACACTCTATACCCTACACTCTAATCCCTACACTCTACACTCTATACCCTACACTCTATACCCTACACTCTACACTCTATACCTTACACTCTACACTCTATTCCCTACACTCTATACCCTACACTCTATACCCTACACTCTATACCCTACACTCTACACCCTACACTCTATACCATACACTCTATACCCTACACTCTACACTCTATACCCTACACTCTACACCCTACACTCTATACCCTACACTCTATACCCTACACTCTATACCCTACACTCTACACTCTATACCCTACACTCTATACCATACACTCCATACCCTACACTCTATACCGTACACTCTATACCCTACACTATATACCCTACACTCTACACCCTACACTCTATACCTTACACTCTATACCCTACACTCTATACCCTACACTCTAAACTCTATACCCTACACTCTACACTCTATACCCTACACTCTATACCCTACACTCTATACCCTACACTCTATATCCTACACTCTACACTCTATACCCTACACTCTATACCATACACTCCATACCCTACACTCTATACAATACACTCTATACCCTACACTCTATACCCGACACTCTATACCCTACACTCTACACCCTACACTCTAAACTCTATACCCTACACTCTACACTCTATACCCTACACTCTATAACATACACTCTATACCCTACACTCTATACCATACACTCTACACTCTATACCCTACACTTTATACCATACACTCTACACCATACACTCAATAGCATACACTCTATACCCTACACTCTACACTCTATATCCTACACTCTACACTCTATTCCCTACACTCTATACCCTACACTCTATACCCTACACTCTATACCCTACACTCTACACCCTACACTCTATACCCTACACTCTATACCATATACTCTATACCCTACACTCTACAATCTATACCCTACACTCTACACCCTACACTCTATACCCTACACTCTAATCCCAACACTCTACACTCTATACCCTACACTCTATACCCTACACTCTACACTCTATACCTTACACTCTACACTCTATTCCCTACACTCTATACCCTACACTCTATACCCTACACTCTATACCCTACACTCTATACCCTACACTCTACACCCTACACTCTATACCCTACACTCTATACCATACACTCTATACCCTACACTCTACACTCTATACCCTACACTCTACACCCTACACTCTATACCCTACACTCTAATCCCTACACTCTATACCCTACACTCTACACTCTATACCCTACACTCTATACCACACACTCTATACCCTACACTCTATACCGTACATTCTATACCCTACACTCTATACCTTACACTCTACACTCTATTCCCTACACTCTATACCCTACACTCTATACCCTACACTCTATACCCTACACTCTACACCCTACACTCTATACCCTACACTCTATACCCTACACTCTATACCCTACACTCTACACTCTCTACCCTACACTCTATACCCTACACTCTATACCCTACACTCTACACTCTATACCCTACACTCTATACCCTACACTCTATAACCTACACTCTATACCCTACACTCTGAACCCTACACTCTATACACTACACTCTACTCCCTACACTCTATACCCTACACTCTATACCATACACTCTACACTCTACACTCTATAACCTACACTCTATACCCTACACTCTACAACCTGCACTCTATACCCTACACTCTACACTCTATACCCTACACTCTATAGCCTACACTCTACAATCTATACCCTACACTCTATACCCTACACTCTATACCCTACAGTCTATACCCTACACTCTATACCCTACACTCTACACTCTATACCTTACACTCTACACTCTATTCCCTACACTCTATACCCTACACTCTATACCCTACACTCTATACCCTACACTCTACACCCTACACTCTATACCCTACACTCTATACCATACACTCTATACCCTACACTCTACACTCTATACTCTACACTCTACACCCTACACTCTATACCCTACACTCTAATCCCTACACTCTACACTCTATACCCTACACTCTATACCCTACACTCTACACTCTATACCTTACACTCTACACTCTATTCCCTACACTCTATACCCTACACTCTATACCCTACACTCTATACCCTACACTCTATACCCTACACTCTACACCCTACACTCTATACCATACACTCTATACCCTACACTCTACACTCTATACCCTACACTCTACACCCTACACTCTATACTCTATACCCTACACTCTATACCATACACTCCATACCCTACACTCTATACCGTACACTCTATACCCTACACTATATACCCTACACTCTACACCCTACACTCTATACCTTACACTCTATACCCTACACTCTATACCCTACACTCTAAACTCTATACCCTACACTCTATACCCTACACTCTATACCCTACACTCTATACCCTACACTCTATACCCTACACTCTACACCCTACACTCTATACCATACACTCTATACCCTACACTCTACACTCTATACCCTACACTCTATACCCTACACTCTACACTCTATACCCTACACTCTATACCATACACTCCATACCCTACACTCTATACCGTACACTCTATACCCTACACTATATACCCTACACTCTACACCCTACACTCTATACCTTACACTCTATACCCTACACTCTATACCCTACACTCTAAACTCTATACCCTACACTCTACACTCTATACCCTACACTCTATACCCTACACTCTATACCCTACACTCTATATCCTACACTCTACACTCTATACCCTACACTCTATACCATACACTCCATACCCTACACTCTATACCGTACACTCTATACCCTACACTCTATACCCGACACTCTATACCCTACACTCTACACCCTACACTCTATACCTTACACTCTATACCCTACACTCTATACTCTACACTCTAAACTCTATACCCTACACTCTACACTCTATACCCTACACTCTATAACATACACTCTATACCCTACACTCTATACCATACACTCTACACTCTATACCCTACACTCTATACCATACACTCTACACCATACACTCAATAGCATACACTCTATACCCTACACTCTACACTCTATATCCTACACTCTACACTCTATTCCCTACACTCTATACCCTACACTCTATACCCTACACTCTATACCCTACACTCTACACCCTACACTCTATACCCTACACTCTATACCATATACTCTATACCCTACACTCTACAATCTATACCCTACACTCTACACCCTACACTCTATACCCTACACTCTAATCCCAACACTCTACACTCTATACCCTACACTCTATACCCTACACTCTACACTCTATACCTTACACTCTACACTCTATTCCCTACACTCTATACCCTACACTCTATACCCTACACTCTATACCCTACACTCTATACCCTACACTCTACACCCTACACTCTATACCCTACACTCTATACCATACACTCTATACCCTACACTCTACACTCTATACCCTACACTCTACACCCTACACTCTATACCCTACACTCTAATCCCTACACTCTATACCCTACACTCTACACTCTATACCCTACACTCTATACCATACACTCTATACCCTACACTCTATACCGTACATTCTATACCCTACACTCTATACCTTACACTCTACACTCTATTCCCTACACTCTATACCCTACACTCTATACCCTACACTCTATACCCTACACTCTACACCCTACACTCTATACCCTACACTCTATACCCTACACTCTATACCCTACACTCTACACTCTCTACCCTACACTCTATACCCTACACTCTATACCCTACACTCTACACTCTATACCCTACACTCTATACCCTACACTCTATACCCTACACTCTATACCCTACACTCTGAACCCTACACTCTATACACTACACTCTACTCCCTACACTCTATACCCTACACTCTATACCCTACACTCTACACTCTATACCCTAAACTCCATACCCTACACTCTATACCCTACACTCTATACCCTACACTCTACACTCTATACCCTACACTCTATACCCTGCACTCTATACCCTACACTCTATACCCTACACTCTATACCCTACACTCTATACCCTACACTCTACACTATATACCCTACACTCTATACCCTACACTCTATACCCTACACTCTATACCCTACACTCTTTGCCCTACACTCTATACCCTACACTCTATACCCTACACTCTATACCCTACACTCTATACCATACACTCTATACCCTACACTCTACACTCTATACCCTACACTCTATACCCTACACTCTATGCCCAACACTCTATACCCTACACTCTACACCCTACACTCTATACCCTACACTCTATACCATACACTCTATACCCTACGCTCTACACTCCATACCCTACACTCTACACCCTACACTCTATACCCTACACTCTAATCCCTACACTCTACACTCTATACCCTGCACTCTATACCCTACACACTATACCCTACACTCTACACTCTATACCCTACACTCTATACCCTACACTCTATACCCTACACTCTATACCCTACACTCTACACTCTATACCCTACACTCTACAATCTATACCCTACACTCTATACCCTACAGTGTATACCCTACACTCTATACCCTACACTTTACACTCTATACCTTACACTCTACACTCTATTCCCTACACTCTATACCCTACACTCTATACCCTACACTCTATACCCTACACTCTATACCCTACACTCTACACACTACACTCTCTACCCTACACTCTATACCATACACTCTATACCCTACACTCTACACTCTATACCCTACACTCTACACCCTACACTCTATACCCTACACTCTAATCCCTACACTCTACACTCTATACCCTACACTCTATACCCTACACTCTACACTCTATACCTTACACTCTACACTCTATTCCCTACACTCTATACCCTACACTCTATACCCTACACTCTATACCCTACACTCTATACCCTACACTCTACACCCTACACTCTATACCCTACACTCTATACCATACATTCTATACCCTACACTCTACACTCTATACCCTACCCTCTACACCCTA
This sequence comes from Ranitomeya imitator, assembly GCF_032444005.1. Lineage (NCBI taxonomy): Eukaryota > Metazoa > Chordata > Amphibia > Anura > Dendrobatidae > Ranitomeya > Ranitomeya imitator. The sequence continues at coordinate 9,286 of NW_027194230.1, forward strand.
CACTCTAGACCCTACACTCTAATCCCTACACTCTACACTCTATACCCTACACTCTATACCCTACACTCTATACCCTACACTCTACACTCTCTACCCTACACTCTATAACCTACACTCTATAACATACACTCTATACCCTACACTCTACTCCCTACACTCTATACCATACACTCTACACTCTATACCCTACACTCTATACCATACACTCTACACTCTACACTCTATAACCTACACTCTATACCCTACACTCTACAACCTGCACTCTATACCCTACACTCTACACTCTATACCCTACACTCTATAGCCTACACTCTACAATCTATACCCTACACTCTATACCCTACACTCTATACCCTACAGTCTATACCCTACACTCTATACCCTACACTCTACACTCTATACCTTACACTCTACACTCTGTTCCCTACACTCTATACCCTACACTCTATACCCTACACTCTATACCCTACACTCTACACCCTACACTCTATACCCTACACTCTATACCATACACTCTATACCCTACACTCTACACTCCATACCCTACACTCTACACCCTACACTCTATACCCTACACTCTAATCCCTACACTCTACACTCTATACCCTACACTCTATACCCTACACTCTACACTCTATACCTTACACTCTACACTCTATTCCCTACACTCTATACCCTACACTCTATACCCTACACTCTATACCCTACACTCTACACCCTACACTCTATACCATACACTCTATACCCTACACTCTACACTCTATACCCTACACTCTACACCCTACACTCTATACCCTACACTCTATACCCTACACTCTATACCCTACACTCTACACTCTATACCCTACACTCTATACCATACACTCCATACCCTACACTCTATACCGTACACTCTATACCCTACACTCTATACCCTACACTCTATACCCTACACTCTACACCCTACACTCTATACCTTACACTCTATACCCTACACTCTATACCCTACACTCTAAACTCTATTCCCTACACTCAACACTCTATACCCTACACTCTATACCCTACACTCTATACCCTACACTCTATACCCTACACTCTACACTCTATACCCTACACTCTATACCATACACTCCATACCCTACACTCTATACCGTACACTCTATACCCTACACTCTATACCCGACACTCTATACCCTACACTCTACACCCTACACTCTATACCTTACACTCTATACCCTACACCCTATACCCTACACTCTAAACTCTATACCCTACACTCTACACTCTATACCCTACACTCTATAACATACACTCTATACCCTACACTCTATACCATACACTCTACACTCTATACCCTACACTCTATACCATACACTCTACACCATACACTCAATAGCATACACTCTATACCCTACACTCTACACTCTATATCCTACACTCTATACCCTACACTCTACACCCTGCACTCTATACCCTACACACTATACCCTACACTCTACACTCTATACCCTACACTCTCTACCCTACACTCTATACCCTACACTCTATACCCTACACTCTACACTCTATACCCTACACTATATAGCCTACACTCTACAATCTATACCCTACACTCTATACCCTACAGTCTATACCCTACACTCTATACCCTACACTCTACACTCTATACCTTACACTCTACACTCTATTCCCTACACTCTATACCCTACACTCTATACCCTACACTCTATACCCTACACTCTATACCCTACACTCTACACCCTACACTCTATACCCTACACTCTATACCATACACTCTATACCCTACACTCTACACTGTAATCCCTACACTCTACACCCTACACTCTATACCCTACACTCTAATCCCTACACTCTACACTCTATACCCTACACTCTATACCCTACACTCTATACCCTACACTCTACACTCTCTACCCTACACTCTATACCCTACACTCTATAACATACACTCTATACCCTACACTCTACACCCTACACTCTGTACCATACACTCTACACTCTATACCCTACACTCTATACCATACACTCTACACTCGACACTCTATAACCTACACTCTATACCCTACACTCTACAACCTGCACTCTATACCCTACACACTACACCCTACACTCTACACTCTATACCCTACACTCTATACCCTACACTCTATACCCTACACTCTACACTCTATACCCTACACTCTATAGCCTACACTCTACAATCTATACCCTACACTCTATACCCTACACTCTATACCCTACAGTCTATACCCTACACTCTATACCCTACACACAACACTCTATACCTTACACTCTACACTCTATTCCCTACACTCTATACCCTACACTCTATACCCTACACTCTATACCCTACACTCTACACCCTACACTCTATACCCTACACAATATACAATACACTCTATACCCTACACTCTACACTCTATACCCTACACTCTACACCCTACACTCTATACCCTACACTCTAATCCCTACACTCTACACTCTATACCCTACACTCTATACCCTACACTCTACACTCTATACCTTACACTCTACACTCTATTCCCTACACTCTATACCCTACACTCTATACCCTACACTCTATACCCTACACTCTTTACCCTACACTCTACACCCTACACTCTATACCATACACTCTATACCCTACACTCTACACTCTATACCCTACACTCTACACCCTACACTCTATACCCTACACACTATACCCTACACTCTATACCGTACACTCTATACCCTACACTCTACACTCTATACCCTACACTCTATACCATACACTCCATACCCTACACTCTATACCGTACACTCTATACCCTACACTCTATAACCTACACTCTATACCCTACACTCTACACCCTACACTCTATACCTTACACTCTATACCCTACACTCTATACCCTACACTCTAAACTCTATACCCTACACTCTACACTCTATACCCTACACTCTATACCCTACACTCTATACCCTACACTCTATACCCTACACTCTACACTCTATACCATACACTCCATACCCTACACTCTATACCGTACACTCTATACCCTACACTCTATACCCTACACTCTATACCCTACACTCTACACCCTACACTCTATACCTTACACTCTATACCCTACACTCTATACCCTACACTCTAAACTCTATACCCTACACTCTACATTCTATACCCTACACTCTATAACATACACTCTATACCCTACACTCTATACCATACACTCTACACCATACACTCTATAGCATACACTCTATACCCTACACTCTACACTCTATATCCTACACTCTATACCCTACACTCTACACCCTGCACTCTATACCCTACACACTATACCCTACACTCTACACTCTATACCCTACACTCTATACCCTACACTCTATACCCTACACTCTATAGCCTACACTCTACAATCTATACCCTACACTCTATACCCTACAGTCTATACCCTACACTCTATACCCTACACTCTACACTCTATACCTTACACTCTACACTCTATTCCCTACACTCTATACCCTACACTCTATACCCTACACTCTATACCCTACACTCTATACCCTACACTCTACACCCTACACTCTATACCCTACACTCTATACCATACACTCTATACCCTACACTCTACACTGTAATCCCTACACTCTACACCCTACACTCTATACCCTACACTCTAATCCCTACACTCTACACTCTATACCCTACACTCTATACCCTACACTCTATACCCTACACTCTACACTCTCTACCCTACACTCTATACCATACACTCTACACTCTACACTCTATAACCTACACTCTATACCCTACACTCTACAACCTGCACTCTATACCCTACACACTATACCCTACACTCTACACTCTATACCCTACACTCTATACCCTACACTCTACACCCTACACTCTGTACCATACACTCTACACTCTATACCCTACACTCTATACCATACACTCTACACTCTACACTCTATAACCTACACTCTATACCCTACACTCTACAACCTGCACTCTATACCCTACACACTATACCCTACACTCTACACTCTATACCCTACACTCTATACCCTACACTCTATACCCTACACTCTACACTCTATACCCTACACTCTATAGCCTACACTCTACAATCTATACCCTACACTCTATACCCTACACTCTATACCCTACACTCTATACCCTACACACAACACTCTATACCTTACACTCTACACTCTATTCCCTACACTCTATACCCTACACTCTATACCCTACACTCTATACCCTACACTCTACACCCTACACTCTATACCCTATACAATATACAATACACTCTATAACCTACACTCTACACTCTATACCCTACACTCTACACCCTACACTCTATACCCTACACTCTAATCCCTACACTCTACACTCTATACCCTACACTCTATACCCTACACTCTACACTCTATACCTTACACTCTACACTCTATTCCCTACACTCTATACCCTACACTCTATACCCTACACTCTATACCCTACACTCTATACCCTACACTCTACACCCTACACTCTATACCATACACTCTATACCCTACACTCTACACTCTATACCCTACACTCTACACCCTACACTCTATACCCTACACACTATACCCTACACTCTATACCCTACACTCTACACTCTATACCCTACACTCTATACCATACACTCCATACCCTACATTCTATACCGTACACTCTATACCCTACACTCTATACCCTACACTCTATACCCTACACTCTACACCCTACACTCTATACCTTACACTCTATACCCTACACTCTATACCCTACACTCTAAACTCTATACCCTACACTCTACACTCTATACCCTACACTCTATACCCTACACTCTATACCCTACACTCTATACCCTACACTCTACACTCTATACCATACACTCCATACCCTACACTCTATACCGTACACTCTATACCCTACACTCTATACCCTACACTCTATACCCTACACTCTACACCCTACACTCTATACCTTACACTCTATACCCTACACTCTATACCCTACACTCTAAACTCTATACCCTACACTCTACATTCTATACCCTACACTCTATAGCATACACTCTATACCCTACACTCTATACCATACACTCTACACCATACACTCTATAGCATACACTCTATACCCTACACTCTACACTCTATATCCTACACTCTATACCCTACACTCTACACCCTGCACTCTATACCCTACACACTATACCCTACACTCTACACTCTATACCCTACACTCTATACCCCACACTCTATACACTACACTCTATACCCTACACTCTACACTCTATACCCTACACTCTATAGCCTACACTCTACAATCTATACCCTACACTCTATACCCTACAGTCTATACCCTACACTCTATACCCTACACTCTACACTCTATACCTTACACTCTACACTCTATTCCCTACACTCTATACCCTACACTCTATACCCTACACTCTACACCCTACACTCTATACCCTACACTCTATACCATACACTCTATACCCTACACTCTACACTCTATACCCTACACTCTATACCCTACACTCTACACTCTATACCTTACACTCTACACTCTATTCCCTACACTCTATACCCTACACTCTATACCCTACACTCTATACCCTACACTCTATACCCTACACTCTACACCCTACACTCTATACCATACACTCTATACCCTACACTCTACACTCTATACCCTACACTCTACACCCTACACTCTATACCCTACACTCTATACCCTACACTCTATACCCTACACTCTACACTCTATACCCTACACTCTATACCATACACTCCATACCCTACACTCTATACCGTACACTCTATACCCTACACTCTATACTCTACACTCTATACCCTACACTCTACACCCTACACTCTATACCTTACACTCTATACCCTACACTCTATACCCTACACTCTAAACTCTATACCCTACACTCTACACTCTATACCCTACACTCTATACCCTACACTCTATACCCTACACTCTATACCCTACACTCTACACTCTATACCCTACACTCTATACCATACACTCCATACCCTACACTCTATACCGTACACTCTATACCCTACACTCTATACCCTACACTCTATACCCTACACTCTACACCCTACACTCTATACCTTACACTCTATACCCTACACTCTATACCCTACACTCTAAACTCTATACCCTACACTCTACACTCTATACCCTACACTCTGTAACATACACTCTATACCCTACACTCTATACCATACACTCTACACTCTATACCCTACACTCTATACCATACACTCTACACCATACACTCAATAGCATACACTCTATACCCTACACTCTATATCCTACACTCTTTACCCTACACTCTACACCCTGCACTCTATACCCTACACACTATACCCTACATAAACATAAACCATATAAGGTACCATCAGTGAAACGGTGCTATCAGGACAAATTGCCGTACTCATGTCCGTGCACCAGCAGGAGTCTCCTTATCCAAATATATACTACATAAGAAAAATGGAGAAAGGTCCAAAGATAACAAAATAACAACTTTATTAAATATTAACAACAATAGTGTACAAAATACAGAATTTACACGACTAGGATCGGGAAAAGGAGGGCAAGGGTCCCGACCAATAAGATGTAATAAACGGCCAACATGGGAAAAAGAAAGCAGGCTAAGTGCCATCAATAGATAGAGGAACCCAGGGTAGTAAATCAATATAAAGTCCAATGACTAATTAAATCCTTTGTATAATGTAGTGCGCACTACCTACAACCTACAGCCCGGTTCATACACTACCCAATCTGCTTACCCATGCTAATGCCAGGTCGGGACCGATGCTCCCCGCCGCCACCGACGCGCGTTTCGCCTTCTTTGTCAAGGTGCGGTAGTGTGCCATATGTTAAGCCTCCCCTAAATATCCCACAAATGCCATGCTCACACGTGCGGCGCATGTCCTCAGATCCGAGCGCCGGTACTTGCATCACTTCCGGCACAGATCTAACACGCGAGCCAGGGCAGAAAATCGAGCGCCGCTGGATCTCATTTGTCAGCGTAAATATGCCAGCAGCGATACCCCAGAGCGCATCGATCCGGGACATGCGCACAAGAGCATGGGAGGATATAGCAAGGAGGCAAACCCATACATAGCGCAATAGATCAAACATAAAATAAAACCATCAAATACATGAATAAATAGAGCATCACTGTACAGCACAAAAGAGCCACATAAAAGAAGAGTGACCAATATATATAAAATAACAATAATAATATATACATCAAAACATGTGAAACTTAATATTAATATGATCAATGATGTGATGAATCAAAAACTTTGTTTAAATACACAATAAATATGTATATATGTGACCACATAAGTGTGTGCAATACACATTAATAATAAAAATGCACAGAAAAATGCATACAATAGGAATACAAGAAAGTGTACATACAGCCGCAATATAAACAAAATAATGAAGCAATAAAGCAGCATCATATGTGAACATAGTGCCTTTTGTGTTGGGCTTTTCCTCTTATGACGGGCTCAGATGATCCAATAATGCCGGATATCAAAGGATGCATCCGTATGTAAACATGACTGCTATGAACAAATAATATATAAAAATAAAAATGAAACAAATTAGATTATTGACAAGACACACATAACACATTAAAAGGAGCACAGACTCGGAGACACCAGTGTTACAAATAAGAGCTGAAACTCAAATATTCATTGAGACCTGCCGGTGACATTGTGTTAAGTGTCACAATCCACCGGCATTCTCTCTGAGCAAGTAAACGTCCTAAATCACCCCCCCTCATGCCAGCATGAATCCGATCGATACCCCATGCTCTCAAACCCCCTGGATTGCAATCATGTTTAAGGCGAAAATGTCTAGGAATAGATCTCAGGGTGCTCACATCCTCAACCCCCCGAGCGGCCACAATATCTCTCACATGCTCACGAATGCGAACACGCAATTCGCGTGTTGTGAGCCCAATATAGGCTAGGCCACACGGACACATCGCATAATAAACTACAAATGTTGATTTGCATGTGATGTAATCATTGATTTTAAATTCTTTCTGGCCATCGGATGAAGTAAAGGATGTGGCACGCCTGAGATTCCTACACGCCAAACATTCACCACAGGGGAAAAAACCTTTTCTCTGAGTACCAGTCTGAAACAAATTAGATGGTTTTGCGACATAGTGGCTTTTGACCAAAATGTCGCGTAAATTATTCGATCTTCTAGCTGTCATGAGGGGGTAAGGTGGAAGGCATTTCTGGAGGGTAGGGTCCGTTAACAAGACAGACCAGTGACGATTCAAGATAGATCTCATCAAATCCCACCTGTGATTAAAAGTAGAAATAAACCGCAGCTCACCATCTTTTGGTGTCCTCACAGACACCAAAGACCTCCGCCTATCCACCAGCAGACCATCCCTAGGAGTCTTTTTAGCACGTAAATAACCGCGCTTAACACACCGTCTACTGTAGCCTCTATCTGTAAAACGCTCCCCAAGATCCACAGCCTGTCTCTCAAACAGAGTCGAAGTAGTACAAATCCGCTTAGCCCGGAGAAATTGCCCTACCGGGATCGACCTGACCGTGGAACGCGGATGTGCAGAGGAGGCATGTAGTAAAGCATTAACCGATGTTTCCTTGCGATATAAATCGGTATAAATAGAACCATCATTTTGTACCAAGATTTTAATGTCCAAAAACGATATTTCACGATGATGGTACGAGTACGTGAGGTGTATGTTGGAGCCGTTGCGGTTTAATCCTGACATAAATGTCTGAAGCTCAGCGACTGGGCCCTGCCACATAAATAGCACATCATCGATGTATCTATACCAGCCAAGAACCTGGGGAGCGGCATGTGCGCCATCCAACAGCACACCACGCTCCCAAAATCCCAAAAATAAATTAGCATACGATGGCGCACATGCCGCTCCCATGGCGGTCCCACGTCGCTGCAGAAAAAAACGATCTTTAAAAGTAAAAAAATTATGTGTCAGGACAAACCACAAGAGCTCCAACACCAACTCACGCATATCAGGATCAAGGTTACTATTCTCCAGATAGAATCTAGATGCCGCAATGCCATCCTCATGTCGGATGTTGGTGTACAACGCCTCAACATCCGCCGTAACCAACAGCACATCCGCGTCCACATGCATGCCATCCAGTCTCCTGAGCACATCATTCGTGTCCCTAACATAGGAGGGAAGTGTCTCGACCTGGGGATGTAGATAATATTCTATAAACTTACAGGTCGAATCACACAACCCCCCCATGCCGGAGACAATAGGACGACCTGGAGGAGAGACAGGATCCTTGTGGATCTTGGGGAGGAGATAGAATGTAGGAATCACTGGGTTAGGGGCCACCAAGCCACCCAAAATTTTTTTAGAGATAATACCTCTTTCAAATGCCAATTCAAGAATAGTGGACAATTGTTTCTGAAAAGCAGTAAGGGGGCTCTGGGGGAGTTGGGTATATATATCCTTATCCCGCAGCTGTCTCATTGCCTCCCTCTCATACTTTTCAACAGGCCACAGCACCACATTCCCCCCCTTGTCAGATGGTTTAATGACAATATCATCCCAGGTCTTGATCTCACATAAGGCCTGTCTCTGTTGAAATGTTAAGTTGTTCTTTTTATATCTGTTATTTATGGATTTAAAATCCTCAGTTACCAAACGTGTGAAGATCTCGACCTGCGGACAAATAGACAAGGGGGGAAAAGTGGTGCATCTGGCAGAAATGGGGGGTGGTGGCACACTTACCCTGCCTGTAATAGATTCCTCCTCCAATTCTTCGAGGATACGTAAAGTTTCCGTCTCAACATCAGAGAGGCCACAGTAGTTAGAGGTGCGAGAATGTAACCTCCTAAGGATGATCTTGCGGGAGAACAGGTGGAGGTCCTTCAATGCTATAAAAAAATCAAAATTATTAGATGGAGAGAAGGTTAGACCCAATTCTAGAACCTGTTTTTGGGAGTCGGAGAGAATGCGGGAGGAGAGATTTATTACCTCAAGAGCGTTTGTGCGGGCTTTCTTATCGCTCTTGGGTGAGATATTACTCTTCCTCTTTTGGTTACTGCGTCCACCCCGCCAACGATTTTCTCTACCACCATCTCTCCTCTCCCAAAGTGTTCTCACATTGTCAGGAATAGGACCGGAATCATCAACAGATGAGATTGATGAGACCGACGTAGATCTCTCTCTGGCCACAGATTTATTGCTCTTATTACTGTAACGGCCACGCCATTTATAAATTCTATCTTGCTGACGATCCAATACGTCACGTTGATATTTCTTTGTTTTTCGTTGTACGATTTCAGTCTCCCATTTTTGAAGAGAGGTATCAAGTTCAGTTTTGAACTTAGTAACCTGTTCCACTGTGAGGAGTTTGTTAATCTCATCCTGTACAAAATGATGGTTCTATTTATACCGATTTATATCGCAAGGAATCATCGGTTAATGCTTTACTACATGCCTCCTCTGCACATCCGCGTTCCACGGTCAGGTCGATCCCGGTAGGGCAATTTCTCCGGGCTAAGCGGATTTGTACTACTTCGACTCTGTTTGAGAGACAGGCTGTGGATCTTGGGGAGCGTTTTACAGATAGAGGCTACAGTAGACGGTGTGTTAAGCGCGGTTATTTACGTGCTAAAAAGACTCCTAGGGATGGTCTGCTGGTGGATAGGCGGAGGTCTTTGGTGTCTGAGAGGACACCAAAAGATGGTGAGCTGCGGTTTATTTCTACTTTTAATCACAGGTGGGATTTGATGAGATCTATCTTGAATCGTCACTGGTCTGTCTTGTTAACGGACCCTACCCTCCAGAAATGCCTTCCACCTTACCCCCTCATGACAGCTAGAAGATCGAATAATTTACGCGACATTTTGGTCAAAAGCCACTATGTCGCAAAACCATCTAATTTGTTTCAGACTGGTACTCAGAGAAAAGGTTTTTTCCCCTGTGGTGAATGTTTGGCGTGTAGGAATCTCAGGCGTGCCACATCCTTTACTTCATCCGATGGCCAGAAAGAATTTAAAATCAATGATTACATCACATGCAAATCAACATTTGTAGTTTATTATGCGATGTGTCCGTGTGGCCTAGCCTATATTGGGCTCACAACACGCGAATTGCGTGTTCGCATTCGTGAGCATGTGAGAGATATTGTGGCCGCTCGGGGGGTTGAGGATGTGAGCACCCTGAGATCTATTCCTAGACATTTTCGCCTTAAACATGATTGCAATCCAGGGGGTTTGAGAGCATGGGGTATCGATCGGATTCATGCTGGCATGAGGGGGGGTGATTTAGGACGTTTACTTGCTCAGAGAGAATGCCGGTGGATTGTGACACTTAACACAATGTCACCGGCAGGTCTCAATGAATATTTGAGTTTCAGCTCTTATTTGTAACACTGGTGTCTCCGAGTCTGTGCTCCTTTTAATGTGTTATGTGTGTCTTGTCAATAATCTAATTTGTTTCATTTTTATTTTTATATATTATTTGTTCATAGCAGTCATGTTTACATACGGATGCATCCTTTGATATCCGGCATTATTGGATCATCTGAGCCCGTCATAAGAGGAAAAGCCCAACACAAAAGGCACTATGTTCACATATGATGCTGCTTTATTGCTTCATTATTTTGTTTATATTGCGGCTGTATGTACACTTTCTTGTATTCCTATTGTATGCATTTTTCTGTGCATTTTTATTATTAATGTGTATTGCACACACTTATGTGGTCACATATATACATATTTATTGTGTATTTAAACAAAGTTTTTGATTCATCACATCATTGATCATATTAATATTAACCCCTTAATCCCATATGACGTACTATCCCGTCCAGGTGACCTGGGACTTAATTCCCATGGACGGGATAGTACGTCATATGCGATCGGCCGCGCTCACGGGGGGAGCGCGGCCGATCGCGGCCGGGTGTCAGCTGCCTATCGCAGCTGACATCCGGCACTATGTGCCAGGAGCGGTCACGGACCGCTCCCGGCACATTAACCCCCGGCACACCGCGATCAAAGATGATCGCGGTGTGCCGGCGGTGCAGGGAAGCATCGCGCAGGGAGAGGGCTCCCTGCGGGCTTCCCTGAGACGATCGGTACACGGTGATGTGCTCACCGTGTACCGAGCGTCTTCTCCCTGCAGTCCCCGGATCCAAAATGGCCGCCGGGCTGCATCCGGGTCCTGCAGGGAGCACTTCCGGGTCAGGATCAGGCTGCAGCTGCAGCTCTAATCCTGCCCGGCTGTATGTCAGATCACCGATCTGATAGAGTGCTGTGCACACTGTCAGATCGGTGATCTGTGATGTCCCCCCCTGGGACAAAGTGAAAAAGTAAAAAAAAAAATTTCCACACTTGTAAAAAAAAAAAAAAAAAAAATTCCTAAATAAAGCAGAAAAAAAAAAATATTATTCCCATAAATACATTTCTTTACATAAAAAAAAAAACAAAAAAAACAATAAAAGTACACATATTTAGTATCGCCGCGTCCGTAACGACCCGACCTATAAAACTGGCCCACTAGTTAACCCCTTCAGTGAACACCGTAAGAAAAAAAAAAAAAAAACGAGCCAAAAAACAACGCTTTATTATCATAACGCTGAACAAAAAGTGGAATAACACGCGATCAAAAAGACGGATATAAATAACCATGGTACCTCTGAAAACGTCATCTTGTCCCGCAAAAAACGAGCCGCCATATAGCATCATAACCAAAAAAATAAAAAAGTTATAGTCCTGAGAATAAAGCGATGCCAAAATAATTATTTTTTCTATAAAATAGCTTTTATCGTATAAAAGCGCCAAAACATAAAAAAAATGATATAAATGAGGTATCGCTGTAATCGTACTGACCCGAAGAATAAAACTGCTTCATCAATTTTACCAAACGCGGAACGGTATAAACGCCTCCCCCAAAAGAAATTCATGAATAGCTGGTTTTTGGTCATTCTGCCTCACAAAAAATCGGAATAAAAAGCGATAAAAAAATGTCACATGTCCGAAAATGTAACCGATAAAAACGTCAACTCGTCCCGCAAAAAACAAGACCTCACATGACTCTGTGGACCAAAATATGGAAAAATTATAGGTCTCAAAATGTGGAGACACAAAAACTTTTTTGCTATAAAAAGCGTCTTTTAGTGTGTGACGGCTGCCAATCATAAAAATCCGATATAAAAAACTCGCTATAAAAGTAAATCAAACCCCCCTTCATCACCCCCTTAGTTAGGCTAGGTTCACATTGCGTTAATGGGTTAACGCTAACGGACAGCGTTGCACGGCGAAAATGTCACAATTAACGCCGTGCAACGGGTCCGTTAGCACAACCATTGACAGCAATGTGATTTTCGGGTGTAGCGCATCGCTAGAGCGTGCCATTTTCGGCTCGCGCTAGCAAGGTGCCGTTCTTTTGTGGCGCGCCTCAGACGCTGCTTGCAGCGTCCGCGGCGCGCCCGAGGTCCGATCCCCGATCTTCCAGAGCGGGGACGTTAACGCGACCACTAAACACGACACCTAAAAAGACATTGCGTTAGCGCAATCCGCTAGTGCTAAACGGATTTCCCTAATGCAATGTGAACCTAGCCTTAGGGAAAAATAATAAAATTAAAAAAAATGTATTTATTTCCATTTTCCCATTAGGGTTAGGGTTAGGGCTAGGGTTAGGGCTAGGGTTAGGGTTAGGGTTTGTATTACATTTACGGTTGGGATTAGGGTTGGGATTAGAATTAGGGGTGTGTCAGGGTTAGGTGTGTGGTTAGGGTTACAGTTGGGATTAGGGTTAGGGGTGCGTTTGGATTAGGGTTTCAGTTATAATTGGGGGTTTCCACTGTTTAGACACATCAGGGGCTCTCCAAACGCGACATGGCGTCCGATCTCAATTCCAGCCAATTCTGCATTGAAAAAGTAAAACAGTGCTCCTTCACTTCCGAGCTCTCCCGTGCGCCCAAACAGGGGTTTACCCCAACATATGGGGTATCATCGTACTCGAGACAAATTGGACAACAACTTTTTGGGTCCAAGTTCTCTTGTTATCCTTGGGAAAATAAAAATTTGGGGGGCTAAAAATCATTTTTGTGGGAAAAAAAAGGATTTTTTATTTTCACGGCTCTGCGTTGTAAACTGTAGTGAAACACTTGGGGGTTCAAAGTTTTCACAACACATCTAGATAAGTTCCATGGGAGGTCTAGTTTCAATATGGGGTCACTTGTGGGTGGTTTCTACTGTTTGGGTACATCAGGGGCTCTGCAAATGCAACGTGACGCCTGCAGACCAATCCATCTAAGTCTGCATTCCAAATGGCGCTCCTTCCCTTCCGAGCTCTGCCATGCGCCCAAACAGTGGTTCCCCCCCACATACGGGGTATCAGCGTACTCAGGACAAATTGGACAACAACTTTTGGGGTCCAATTTATTCTGTTACCCTTGTAAAAATACAAAGCTGGGGGCTAAAAAATCATTTTTGTGAAAAAAAAAAAGAATTTTTATTTTCACGGCTCTGCGTTATAAACTGTAGTGAAACACTTAGGGGTTCAAAGTTCTCACAACACATCTAGATAAGTTCCTTGGGAGGTCTAGTTTCTAATATGGGGTCACTTGTGGGGGGTTTGTACTGTTTGGGTACATCAGGGGCTCTGCAAATGCAACGTGACTCCTGCAGACCAATCCATCTAAGTCTGCATTCCAAATGGCGCTCCTTCCCTTCCGAGCTCTGCCATGCGCCCAAACAGTGGTTCCCCCCCACATATGGGGTATCAGCGTACTCAGGACAAATTGGACAACAACTTTTGGGGTCCAATTTATTATGTTACCCTTGTGAAAATACAAAACTGGGGGCTAAAAAATAATTTTTGCGGAAAAAAAAAAAAAAATTATTTTAACGGCTCTGCGTTATAAACTGTAGTGAAACATTTGGGGGTTCAAAGCTCTCAAAACACATCTAGATAAGTTCCTTATGGGGTCTAGTTTCCAAAATGGTGTCACTTGTGGGGGGTTTTAATGTTTAGGCACATCAGGGGCTCTCCAAACCAACATGGCGTCCTAACTTAATTCCAGTCAATTTTGCATTGAAAAGTCAAATGGCGCTCCTTCCCTTCCGAGCTCTGCTATGCACCCAAAAAGTGGTTTACCCCCACATATGGGGTATCGTCGCACTCAGGACAAATTGCACAACAACTTTTGTGGTCTAATTTCTTCTCTTACCCTTGGGAAAATAAAAAATTGGGGGCGAAAAGATCATTTTTGTGAAAAAATAAGATTTTTTATTTTTACGGCTCTGCATTATAAACTTCTGTGAAGCACTTGTTGGGTCAAAGTGCTCACCACACATCTAGATAAGTTCCTTAAGGGGTCTACTTTTCAAAATGGTGTCACTTGTGAGGGGTTCCAATGTTTAGGCACATCAGGGGCTCTCCAAACGCAACATGGCGTCCCATCTCAATTCCAGTCAATTTTGCATTGAAAAGTCAAATGGCGCTCCTTCCCTTCCGAGCTCTGCCATACGCCCAAACAATGGTTTACACCCATATATGGGGTATCAGCGTACTCAGGACAAATTGGCCAACAATTTTTGAGGTCCAATTTCTTCTCTTACTCTTGGGAAAATAAAAAATTGGGGGCGAAAAGATCATTTTTGTGAAAAAATATGATTTTTTATTTTTACGGCTCTGCATTATAAACTTCTGTGAAGCAATTGGTGGGTCAAAGTGGTCACCACACATCTAGATAAGTTCCTTAGGGTGTCTACTTTCCAAAATGGTGTCACTTGTGGGGGGTTTCAATGTTTAGGCACATCAGTGGCTCTCCAAACGCAACATGGCGTCCCATCTCAATTCCTGTCAATTTTGCATTTAAAAGTCAAATGGCGCTCCTTCCCTTCCGAGCTCTGCCATGCGCCCAAACAGTGGTTTACTCCCACATATGGGCTATCAGCGTACTCAGTACAGATTGTACAACAATGTTTGGCATCCATTTTATCCTGTTACCCTTGGTAAAATAAAACAAATTGGAGCTGAAATAAATTTTGTGTGAAAAAAAGTTAAATATTCATTCTTATTTAAACATTCCAAAAATTCCTGTGAAACCCCTGAAGGGTTAATAAACTTCTTGAATGTGGTTTTGAGCACCTTGAGGGGTGCAGTTTTTAGAATGGTCTCACACTTGGGTATTTTCTATCATATAGACCCCTCAAAATGACATCAAATGAGATGTGGTCCCTAAAAAAAAATGGTGTTGTAAAAATGAGAAATTGCTGGTCAACTTTTAACCCTTATAACTCCCTAACAAAAAAAAATTTTGGTTCCAAAATTGTGCTGATGTAAAGTAGACATGTGGGAAATGTTACTTATTAAGTATTTTGCGTGAGATATCTCTGTGATTTAAGGGCATAAAAATTTAAAGTTGGAAAATTGCGAAACTTTCTAAATTTTCGCCAAATTTCCGTTTTTTTCACAAATAAACGCAAGTTATATCGAATAAATGTTACTACTAAAATGAAGTACAATATGTCACGAGAAAACAATGTCAGAATCGCCAAGATCCGTTGAAGCGTTCCAGAGTTATAACCTCATAAAGGGACAGTGGTCAGAATTGTAAAAATTGGCCCGGTCATTAACGTGCAAACCACCCTCGGGGCTTAAGGGGTTAAGTTTCACATGTTTTGATGTATATATTATTATTGTTATTTTATATATATTGGTCACTCTTCTTTTATGTGGCTCTTTTGTGCTGTACAGTGATGCTCTATTTATTCATGTATTTGATGGTTTTATTTTATGTTTGATCTATTGCGCTATGTATGGGTTTGCCTCCTTGCTATATCCTCCCATGCTCTTGTGCGCATGTCCCGGATCGATGCGCTCTGGGGTATCGCTGCTGGCATATTTACGCTGACAAATGAGATCCAGCGGCGCTCGATTTTCTGCCCTGGCTCGCGTGTTAGATCTGTGCCGGAAGTGATGCAAGTACCGGCGCTCGGATCTGAGGACATGCGCCGCACGTGTGAGCATGGCATTTGTGGGATATTTAGGGGAGGCTTAACATATGGCACACTACCGCACCTTGACAAAGAAGGCGAAACGCGCGTCGGTGGCGGCGGGGAGCATCGGTCCCGACCTGGCATTAGCATGGGTAAGCAGATTGGGTAGTGTATGAACCGGGCTGTAGGTTGTAGGTAGTGCGCACTACATTATACAAAGGATTTAATTAGTCATTGGACTTTATATTGATTTACTACCCTGGGTTCCTCTATCTATTGATGGCACTTAGCCTGCTTTCTTTTTCCCATGTTGGCCGTTTATTACATCTTATTGGTCGGGACCCTTGCCCTCCTTTTCCCGATCCTAGTCGTGTAAATTCTGTATTTTGTACACTATTGTTGTTAATATTTAATAAAGTTGTTATTTTGTTATCTTTGGACCTTTCTCCATTTTTCTTATGTAGTATACACTATACCCTACACTCTACACTCTATACCCTACACTCTATACCCTACACTCTATACCCTACACTCTACACTCTATACCCTACACTCTATAGCCTACACTCTACAATCTATACCCTACACTCTATACCCTACAGTCTATACCCTACACTCTATACCCTACACTCTACACTCTATACCTTACACTCTACACTCTATTCCCTACACTCTATACCCTACACTCTATACCCTACACTCTATACCCTACACTCTATACCCTACACTCTACACCCTACACTCTATACCCTACACTCTATACCATACACTCTATACCCTACACTCTACACTGTAATCCCTACACTCTACACCCTACACTCTATACCCTACACTCTAATCCCTACACTCTACACTCTATACCCTACACTCTATACCCTACACTCTATACCCTACACTCTACACTCTCTACCCTACACTCTATACCCTACACTCTATAACATACACTCTATACCCTACACTCTACACCCTACACTCTGTACCATACACTCTACACTCTATACCCTACACTCTATACCATACACTCTACACTCTACACTCTATAACCTACACTCTATACCCTACACTCTACAACCTGCACTCTATACCATACACACTATACCCTACACTCTACACTCTATACCCTACACTCTATACCCTACACTCTATACCCTACACTCTGTACCCTACACTCTACACTCTATACCCTACACTCTATAGCCTACACTCTGCAATCTATACCCTACACTCTATACCCTACACTCTATACCCTACAGTCTATACCCTACACTCTATACCCTACACTCTACACTCTATACCTTACACTCTACACTCTATTCCCTACACTCTATACCCTACACTCTATACCCTACACTCTATACCCTACACTCTACACCCTACACTCTATACCCTACACTCTATACCCTACACTCTACACTCTATACCTTACACTCTACACTCTATTCCCTACACTCTATACCCTACACTCTATACCCTACACTCTATACCCTACACTCTATACCCTACACTCTACACCCTACACTCTATACCCTACACTCTATACCATACACTCTATACCCTACACTCTACACTGTAATCCCTACACTCTACACCCTACACTCTATACCCTACACTCTAATCCCTACACTCTACACTCTATACCCTACACTCTATACCCTACACTCTATACCCTACACTCTACACTCTCTACCCTACACTCTATACCCTACACTCTATAACATACACTCTATACCCTACACTCTACACCCTACACTCTGTACCATACACTCTACACTCTATACCCTACACTCTATACCATACACTCTACACTCTACACTCTATAACCTACACTCTATACCCTACACTCTACAACCTGCACTCTATACCATACACACTATACCCTACACTCTACACTCTATACCCTACACTCTATACCCTACACTCTATACCCTACACTCTGTACCCTACACTCTACACTCTATACCCTACACTCTATAGCCTACACTCTGCAATCTATACCCTACACTCTATACCCTACACTCTATACCCTACAGTCTATACCCTACACTCTATACCCTACACTCTACACTCTATACCTTACACTCTACACTCTATTCCCTACACTCTATACCCTACACTCTATACCCTACACTCTATACCCTACACTCTACACCCTACACTCTATACCCTACACAATATACCATACACTCTATACCCTACACTCTACACTCTATACCCTACACTCTACACCCTACACTCTATACCCTACACTCTAATCCCTACACTCTACACTCTATACCCTACACTCTATACCCTACACTCTACACTCTATACCTTACACTCTACACTCTATACCCTACACTCTATACCCTACACTCTATACCCTACACTCCATACCCTACACTCTACACCCTACACTCTATACCATACACTCTATACCCTACACTCTACACCCTACACTCTATACCCTACACTCTATACCCTACACTCTATACCCTACACTCTACACTCTATACCCTACACTCTATACCATACACTCTATACCCTACACTCTATACCCTACACTCTATACCCTACACTCTACACTCTACACTCTATACCATACACTCCATACCCTACACTCTATACCGTACACTCTATACCCTACACTCTATACCCTACACTCTACACCCTACACTCTATACCTTACACTCTATACCCTACATTCTATACCCTACACTCTAAACTCTATACCCTACACTCTACATTCTATACCCTACACTCTATAACATACACTCTATACCCTACACTCTATACCATACACTCTACACCATACACTCAATAGCATACACTCTATACCCTACACTCTACACTCTATATCCTACACTCTACACTCTATTCCCTACACTCTATACCCTACACTCTATACCCTACACTCTATACCCTACACCCTACACTCTATACCCTACACTCTATACCATACACTCTATACCCTACACTCTACACCCTACACTCTATACCCTACACTCTATACCATACACTAAATACCCTACACTCTACACTCTATACCCTACACTCTATACCATACACTCTATACCCTACACTCTATACCCTACACTCTATACCCTACACTCTACACTCTACACTCTATACCATACACTCCATACCCTACACTCTATACCGTACACTCTATACCCTACACTCTATACCCTAAACTCTACACCCTACACTCTATACCTTACACTCTATACCCTACACTCTATACCCTACACTCTAAACTCTATACCATACACTCTAAATTCTATACCCTACACTCTATACCATACACTCTACACCATACACTCAATAGCATACACTCTATACCCTACACTCTACACTCTATATCCTACACTCTATACCCTACACTCTACACCCTGCACTCTATACCCTACACTCTAATCCCTACACTCTACACTCTATACCCTACACTCTATACCCTACACTCTACACTCTATACCTTACACTCTACACTCTATACCCTACACTCTATACCCTACACTCTATACCCTACACTCTATACCCTACACTCTACACCCTACACTCTATACCATACACTCTATACCCTACACTCTACACCCTACACTCTATACCCTACACTCTATACCCTACACTCTATACCCTACACTCTACACTCTATACCCTACACTCTATACCATACACTCTATACCCTACACTCTATACCCTACACTCTATACCCTACACTCTACACCCTACACTCTATACCCTACACAATATACCATACACTCTATACCCTACACTCTACACTCTATACCCTACACTCTACACCCTACACTCTATACCCTACACTCTAATCCCTACACTCTACACTCTATACCCTACACTCTATACCCTACACTCTACACTCTATACCTTACACTCTACACTCTATACCCTACACTCTATACCCTACACTCTATACCCTACACTCTATTCCCTACACTCTACACCCTACACTCTATACCATACACTCTATACCCTACACTCTACACCCTACACTCTATACCCTACACTCTATACCCTACACTCTATACCCTACACTCTACACTCTATACCCTACACTCTATACCATACACTCTATACCCTACACTCTATACCCTACACTCTATACCCTACACTCTACACTCTACACTCTATACCATACACTCCATACCCTACACTCTATACCGTACACTCTATACCCTACACTCTATACCCTACACTCTACACCCTACACTCTATACCTTACACTCTATACCCTACATTCTATACCCTACACTCTAAACTCTATACCCTACACTCTACATTCTATACCCTACACTCTATAACATACACTCTATACCCTACACTCTATACCATACACTCTACACCATACACTCAATAGCATACACTCTATACCCTACACTCTACACTCTATATCCTACACTCTACACTCTATTCCCTACACTCTATACCCTACACTCTATACCCTACACTCTATACCCTACACCCTACACTCTATACCCTACACTCTATACCATACACTCTATACCCTACACTCTACACCCTACACTCTATACCCTACACTCTATACCATACACTAAATACCCTACACTCTACACTCTATACCCTACACTCTATACCATACACTCTATACCCAACACGCTATACCCTACACTCTATACCCTACACTCTACACTCTACACTCTATACCATACACTCCATACCCTACACTCTATACCGTACACTCTATACCCTACACTCTATACCCTAAACTCTACACCCTACACTCTATACCTTACACTCTATACCCTACACTCTATACCCTACACTCTAAACTCTATACCATACACTCTAAATTCTATACCCTACACTCTATACCATACACTCTACACCATACACTCAATAGCATACACTCTATACCCTACACTCTACACTCTATATCCTACACTCTATACCCTACACTCTACACCCTGCACTCTATACCCTACACACTATACCCTACACTCTACACTCTATACCCTACACTCTACACTCTATACCCTACACTCTATAGCCTACACTCTACAATCTATACCCTACACTCTATACCCTACAGTCTATACCCTACACTCTATACCCTACACACTACACTCTATACCTTACACTCTACACTCTATTCCCTACACTCTATACCCTACACTCTATACCCTACACTCTATACCCTACACTATATACCCTACACTCTACACTCTATACCCTACACTATATAGCCTACACTCTACAATCTATACCCTACACTCTATACCCTACACTCTATACCCTACAGTCTATACCCTACACTCTATTCCCTACACTCTATACCATACACTCTATACCCTACACTCTATACCCTACACTCTACACCCTACACTCTATACCCTACACAATATACCATACACTCTATACCCTACACTCTACACTCTATACCCTACACTCTACACCCTACACTCTATACCCTACACTCTAATCCCTACACTCTACACTCTATGCCCTACACTCTATACCCTACACTCTACACTCTATACCTTACACTCTACACTCTATTCCCTACACTCTATACCCTACACTCTATACCCTACACTCTATACCCTACACTCTATACCCTACACTCTACACCCTACACTCTATACCATACACTCTATACCCTACACTCTACACTCTATACCCTACACTCTACACCCTACACTCTATACCCTACACTCTATACCCTACACTCTATACCCTACACTCTACACTCTATACCCTACACTCTATACCATACACTCCATACCCTACACTCTATACCGTACACTCTATACCCTACACTCTATACCCTACACTCTATACCCTACACTCTACACCCTACACTCTATACCTTACACTCTATACCCTACACTCTATACCCTACACTCTAAACTCTATACCCTACACTCTACACTCTATACCCTACACTCTATACCCTACACTCTATACCCTACACTCTATACCCTACACTCTATACCCTACACTCTACACTCTATACCATACACTCCATACCCTACACTCTATACCGTACACTCTATACCCTACACTCTATACCCTACACTCTATACCCTACACTCTACACCCTACACTCTATACCTTACACTCTATACCCTACACTCTATACCCTACACTCTAAACTCTATACCCTACACTCTACATTCTATACCCTACACTCTATAACATACACTCTATACCCTACACTCTATACCATACACTCTACACCATACACTCAATAGCATACACTCTATACCCTTCACTCTACACTCTATATCCTACACTCTATACCATACACTCTACACCCTGCACTCTATACCCTACACTCTATACCCTACACTCTATACCCTACACCCTATACCCTACACTCTACACTCTATACCCTACACTCTATAGCCTACACTCTACAATCTATACCCTACACTCTATACCCTACAGTCTATACCCTACACTCTATACCCTACACTCTACACTCTATACCTTACACTCTACACTCTATTCCCTACACTCTATACCCTACACTCTATACCCTACACTCTATACCCTACACTCTATACCCTACACTCTACACTCTATACCCTACACTCTATAGCCTACACTCTACAATCTATACCCTACACTCTATACCATACACTCTATACCCTACAGTCTATACCCTACACTCTATACCCTACACTCTACACTCTATACCTTACACTCTACACTCTATTCCCTACACTCTATACCCTACACTCTATACCCTACACTCTAC
The DNA here is from genome assembly GCF_032444005.1 of Ranitomeya imitator. Classification (NCBI taxonomy): domain Eukaryota; kingdom Metazoa; phylum Chordata; class Amphibia; order Anura; family Dendrobatidae; genus Ranitomeya; species Ranitomeya imitator. The sequence continues at coordinate 33,030 of NW_027194230.1, forward strand.
ACTCTATACCCTACACTCTATACCCTACACTCTATACCCTACACTCTATACCCTACACTCTACACTCTATACCCTACACTCTATAGCCTACACTCTACAATCTATACCCTACACTCTATACCCTACAGTCTATACCCTACACTCTACACTCTATACCTTACACTCTACACTCTATTCCCTACACTCTATACCCTACACTCTATACCCTACACTCTATACCCTACACTCTATACCCTACACTCTACACTCTATACCCTACACTCTATAGCCTACACTCTACAATCTATACCCTACACTCTATACCCTACACTCTATACCCTACAGTCTATACCCTACACTCTATACCCTACACTCTACACTCTATACCTTACACTCTACACTCTATTCCCTACACTCTATACCCTACACTCTATACCCTACACTCTATACCCTACACTCTACACCCTACACTCTATACCCTACACAATATACCATACACTCTATACCCTATACTCTACACTCTATACCCTACACTCTACACCCTACACTCTATACCCTACACTCTAATCCCTACACTCTACACTCTATACCCTACACTCTATACCCTACACTCTGCACTCTATACCTTACACTCTACACTCTATTCCCTACACTCTATACCCTACACTCTATACCCTACACTCTATACCCTACACTCTATACCCTACACTCTACACCCTACACTCTATACCATACACTCTATACCCTACACTCTACACTCTATACCCTACACTCTACACCCTACACTCTATACCCTACACTCTATACCCTACACTCTATACCCTACACTCTACACTCTATACCCTACACTCTATACCATACACTCCATACCCTACACTCTATACCGTACACTCTATACCCTACACTCTATACCCTACACTCTATACCCTACACTCTACACCCTACACTCTATACCTTACACTCTATACCCTACACTCTATACCCTACACTCTAAACTCTATACCCTACACTCTACACTTTATACCCTACACTATATACCCTACACTCTATACCCTACACTCTATACCCTACACTCTATACCCTACACTCTACACTCTATACCATACACTCCATACCCTACACTCTATACCGTACACTCTATACCCTACACTCTATACCCTACACTCTATACCCTACACTCTACACCCTACACTCTATACCTTACACTCTATACCCTACACTCTATACCCTACACTCTAAACTCTAAACCCTACATTCTACATTTTATACCCTACACTCTATAACATACACTCTATACCCAACACTCTATACCATACACTCTACACCATACACTCAATAGCATACACTCTATACCCAACACTCTACACTCTATATCCTACACTCTATACCCTACACTCTACACCCTGCACTCTATACCCTACACACTATACCCTACACTCTACACTCTATACCCTACACTCTATACCCTACACTCTATACCCTACACTCTATACCCTACACTCTACACTCTATACCCTACACTCTATAGCCTACACTCTACAATCTATACCCTACACTCTATACCCTACAGTCTATACCCTACACTCTATACCCTACACTCTACACTCTATACCTTACACTCTACACTCTATTCCCTACACTCTATACCCTACACTCTATACCCTACACTCTATACCCTACACTCTACACTCTATACCCTACACTCTATAGCCTACACTCTACAATCTATACCCTACACTCTATGCCCTACACTCTATACCCTACAGTCTATACCCTACACTCTATACCCTACACTCTACACTCTATACCTTACAGTCTACACTCTATTCCCTACACTCTATACCCTACACTCTATACCCTACACTCTATACCCTACACTCTACACCCTACACTCTATACCCTACACAATATACCATACACTCTATACCCTACACTCTACACTCTATACCCTACACTCTACACCCTACACTCTATACCCTACACTCTAATCCCTACACTCTACACTCTATACCCTACACTCTATACCCTACACTCTACACTCTATACCTTACACTCTACACTCTATTCCCTACACTCTATACCCTACACTCTATACCCTACACTCTATACCCTACACTCTATACCCTACACTCTACACCCTACACTCTATACCATACACTCTATACCCTACACTCTACACTCTATACCCTACACTCTACACCCTACACTCTATACCCTACACTCTATACCCTACACTCTATACCCTACACTCTACACTCTATACCCTACACTCTATTCCATACACTCCTTACCCTACACTCTATACCGTACACTCTATACCCTACACTCTATACCCTACACTCTATACCCTACACACTACACCCTACACTCTATACCTTACGCTCTATACCCTACACTCTATACCCTACACTCTAAACTCTATACCCTACACTCTACACTCTATACCCTACACTCTATACCCTACACTCTATACCCTACACTCTATACCCTACACTCTATACCCTACACTCTACACTCTATACCATACACTCCATACCCTACACTCTATACCGTACACTCTATACCCTACACTCTATACCCTACACTCTACACCCTACACTCTATACCTTACACTCTATACCCTACACTCTATACCCTACACTCTAAACTCTATACCCTACACTCTACATTCTATACCGTACACTCTATAACATACACTCTATACCCTACACTCTATACCATACACTCTACACCATACACTCAATAGCATACACTCTATACCCTACACTCTACACTCTATATCCTACACTCTATACCCTACACTCTACACCCTGCACTCTATACCCTACACACTATACCCTACACTCTACACTCTATACCCTACACTCTATAGCCTACACTCTACAATCTATACCCTACACTCTATACCCTACAGTCTATACCCTACACTCTATACCCTACACTCTACACTCTATACCTTACACTCTACACTCTATTCCCTACACTCTATACCCTACACTCTATACCCTACACTCTATACCCTACACTCTACACCCTACACTCTATACCCTACACAATATACCATACACTCTATACCCTACACTCTACACTCTATACCCTACACTCTACACCCTACACTCTATACCCTACACTCTATTCCCTACACTCTACACTCTATACCCTACACTCTATACCCTACACTCTGCACTCTATACCTTACACTCTACACTCTATTCCCTACACTCTATACCCTACACTCTATACCCTACACTCTATACCCTACACTCTATACCCTACACTCTACACTCTACACTCTATACCATACACTCTATACCCTACACTCTACACTCTATACCCTACACTCTACACCCTACACTCTATACCCTACACTCTATACCCTACACTCTATACCCTACACTCTACACTCTATACCCTACACTCTATACCATACACTCCATACCCTACACTCTATACCGTACACTCTATACCCTACACTCTATACCCTACACTCTATACCCTACACTCTACACCCTACACTCTATACCTTACACTCTATACCCTACACTCTATACCCTACACTCTAAACTCTATACCCTACACTCTACACTCTATACCCTACACTCTATACCCTACACTCTATACCCTACACTCTATACCCTACACTCTATACCCTACACTCTACACTCTATACCATACACTCCATACCCTACACTCTATACCGTACACTCTATACCCTACACTCTATACCCTACACTCTACAACCTGCACTCTATACCCTACACACTATACCCTACACTCTACACTCTATACCCTACACTCTATACCCTACACTCTACACCCTACACTCTGTACCATACACTCTACACTCTATACCCTACACTCTATACCATACACTCTACACTCTACACTCTATAACCTACACTCTATACCCTACACTCTACAACCTGCACTCTATACCCTACACACTATACCCTACACTCTACACTCTATACCCTACACTCTATACCCTACACTCTACACTCTATACCCTACACTCTATAGCCTACACTCTACAATCTATACCCTACAATCTATACCCTACACTCTATACCCTACACTCTATACCCTACACTCTATACCCTACACACAACACTCTATACCTTACACTCTACACTCTATTCCCTACACTCTATACCCTACACTCTATACCCTACACTCTACACCCTACACTCTATACCCTACACAATATACAATACACTCTATACCCTACACTCTACACTCTATACCCTACACTCTACACCCTACACTCTATACCCTACACTCTAATCCCTACACTCTACACTCTATACCCTACACTCTATACCCTACACTCTACACTCTATACCTTACACTCTACACTCTATTCCCTACACTCTATACCCTACACTCTATACCCTACACTCTATACCCTACACTCTATACCCTACACTCTACACCCTACACTCTATACCATACACTCTATACCCTACACTCTACACCCTACACTCTATACCCTACACTCTATACCCTACACTCTATACCCTACACTCTACACTCTATACCCTACACTCTATACCATACACTCCATACCCTACACTCTATACCGTACACTCTATACCCTACACTCTATACCCTACACTCTATACCCTACACTCTACACCCTACACTCTATACCTTACACTCTATACCCTACACTCTATACCCTACACTCTAAACTCTATACCCTACACTCTACACTCTATACCCTACACTCTATACCCTACACTCTATACCCTACACTCTATACCCTACACTCTACACTCTATACCATACACTCCATACCCTACACTCTATACCGTACACTCTATACCCTACACTCTATACCCTACACTCTATACCCTACACTCTACACCCTACACTCTATACCTTACACTCTATACCCTACACTCTAAACTCTATACCCTACACTCTACATTCTATACCCTACACTCTATAACATACACTCTATACCCTACACTCTATACCATACACTCTACACCATACACTCTATAGCATACACTCTATACCCTACACTCTACACTCTATATCCTACACTCTATACCCTACACTCTACACCCTGCACTCTATACCCTACACACTATACCCTACACTCTACACTCTATACCCTACACTCTATACCCTACACTCTATACACTACACTCTATACCCTACACTCTACACTCTATACCCTACACTCTATAGCCTACACTCTACAATCTATACCCTACACTCTATACCCTACAGTCTATACCCTACACTCTATACCCTACACTCTACACTCTATACCTTACACTCTACACTCTATTCCCTACACTCTATACCCTACACTCTATACCCTACACTCTACACCCTACACTCTATACCCTACACTCTATACCATACACTCTATACCCTACACTCTACACTCTATACCCTACACTCTATACCCTACACTCTACACTCTATACCTTACACTCTACACTCTATTCCCTACACTCTATACCCTACACTCTATACCCTACACTCTATACCCTACACTCTATACCCTACACTCTACACCCTACACTCTATACCATACACTCTATACCCTACACTCTACACTCTATACCCTACACTCTACACCCTACACTCTATACCCTACACTCTATACCCTACACTCTATACCCTACACTCTACACTCTATACCCTACACTCTATACCATACACTCCATACCCTACACTCTATACCGTACACTCTATACCCTACACTCTATACCCTACACTCTATACCCTACACTCTACACCCTACACTCTATACCTTACACTCTATACCCTACACTCTATACCCTACACTCTAAACTCTATACCCTACACTCTACACTCTATACCCTACACTCTATACCCTACACTCTATACCCTACACTCTATACCCTACACTCTACACTCTATACCATACACTCCATACCCTACACTCTATACCGTACACTCTATACCCTACACTCTATACCCTACACTCTACAACCTGCACTCTATACCCTACACACTATACCATACACTCTACACTCTATACCCTACACTCTATACCCTACACTCTACACCCTACACTCTGTACCATACACTCTACACTCTATACCCTACACTCTATACCATACACTCTACACTCTACACTCTATAACCTACACTCTATACCCTACACTCTACAACCTGCACTCTATACCCTACACACTATACCCTACACTCTACACTCTATACCCTACACTCTATACCCTACACTCTATACCCTACACTCTACACTCTATACCCTACACTCTATAGCCTACACTCTACAATCTATACCCTACACTCTATACCCTACACTCTATACCCTACACTCTATACCCTACACTCTATACCCTACACACAACACTCTATACCTTACACTCTACACTCTATTCCCTACACTCTATACCCTACACTCTATACCCTACACTCTATACCCTACACTCTACACCCTACACTCTATACCCTACACAATATACAATACACTCTATACCCTACACTCTACACTCTACACCCTACACTCTACACCCTACACTCTATACCCTACACTCTATTCCCTACACTCTACACTCTATACCCTACACTCTATACCCTACACTCTGCACTCTATACCTTACACTCTACACTCTATTCCCTACACTCTATACCCTACACTCTATACCCTACACTCTATACCCTACACTCTATACCCTACACTCTACACTCTACACTCTATACCATACACTCTATACCCTACACTCTACACTCTATACCCTACACTCTACACCCTACACTCTATACCCTACACTCTATACCCTACACTCTATACCCTACACTCTACACTCTATACCCTACACTCTATACCATACACTCCATACCCTACACTCTATACCGTACACTCTATACCCTACACTCTATACCCTACACTCTATACCCTACACTCTACACCCTACACTCTATACCTTACACTCTATACCCTACACTCTATACCCTACACTCTAAACTCTATACCCTACACTCTACACTCTATACCCTACACTCTATACCCTACACTCTATACCCTACACTCTATACCCTACACTCTATACCCTACACTCTACACTCTATACCATACACTCCATACCCTACACTCTATACCGTACACTCTATACCCTACACTCTATACCCTACACTCTACAACCTGCACTCTATACCCTACACACTATACCCTACACTCTACACTCTATACCCTACACTCTATACCCTACACTCTACACCCTACACTCTGTACCATACACTCTACACTCTATACCCTACACTCTATACCATACACTCTACACTCTACACTCTATAACCTACACTCTATACCCTACACTCTACAACCTGCACTCTATACCCTACACACTATACCCTACACTCTACACTCTATACCCTACACTCTATACCCTACACTCTACACTCTATACCCTACACTCTATAGCCTACACTCTACAATCTATACCCTACACTCTATACCCTACACTCTATACCCTACACTCTATACCCTACACTCTATACCCTACACACAACACTCTATACCTTACACTCTACACTCTATTCCCTACACTCTATACCCTACACTCTATACCCTACACTCTACACCCTACACTCTATACCCTACACAATATACAATACACTCTATACCCTACACTCTACACTCTATACCCTACACTCTACACCCTACACTCTATACCCTACACTCTAATCCCTACACTCTACACTCTATACCCTACACTCTATACCCTACACTCTACACTCTATACCTTACACTCTACACTCTATTCCCTACACTCTATACCCTACACTCTATACCCTACACTCTATACCCTACACTCTATACCCTACACTCTACACCCTACACTCTATACCATACACTCTATACCCTACACTCTACACCCTACACTCTATACCCTACACTCTATACCCTACACTCTATACCCTACACTCTACACTCTATACCCTACACTCTATACCATACACTCCATACCCTACACTCTATACCGTACACTCTATACCCTACACTCTATACCCTACACTCTATACCCTACACTCTACACCCTACACTCTATACCTTACACTCTATACCCTACACTCTATACCCTACACTCTAAACTCTATACCCTACACTCTACACTCTATACCCTACACTCTATACCCTACACTCTATACCCTACACTCTATACCCTACACTCTACACTCTATACCATACACTCCATACCCTACACTCTATACCGTACACTCTATACCCTACACTCTATACCCTACACTCTATACCCTACACTCTACACCCTACACTCTATACCTTACACTCTATACCCTACACTCTAAACTCTATACCCTACACTCTACATTCTATACCCTACACTCTATAACATACACTCTATACCCTACACTCTATACCATACACTCTACACCATACACTCTATAGCATACACTCTATACCCTACACTCTACACTCTATATCCTACACTCTATACCCTACACTCTACACCCTGCACTCTATACCCTACACACTATACCCTACACTCTACACTCTATACCCTACACTCTATACCCTACACTCTATACACTACACTCTATACCCTACACTCTACACTCTATACCCTACACTCTATAGCCTACACTCTACAATCTATACCCTACACTCTATACCCTACAGTCTATACCCTACACTCTATACCCTACACTCTACACTCTATACCTTACACTCTACACTCTATTCCCTACACTCTATACCCTACACTCTATACCCTACACTCTACACCCTACACTCTATACCCTACACTCTATACCATACACTCTATACCCTACACTCTACACTCTATACCCTACACTCTATACCCTACACTCTACACTCTATACCTTACACTCTACACTCTATTCCCTACACTCTATACCCTACACTCTATACCCTACACTCTATACCCTACACTCTATACCCTACACTCTACACCCTACACTCTATACCATACACTCTATACCCTACACTCTACACTCTATACCCTACACTCTACACCCTACACTCTATACCCTACACTCTATACCCTACACTCTATACCCTACACTCTACACTCTATACCCTACACTCTATACCATACACTCCATACCCTACACTCTATACCGTACACTCTATACCCTACACTCTATACCCTACACTCTATACCCTACACTCTACACCCTACACTCTATACCTTACACTCTATACCCTACACTCTATACCCTACACTCTAAACTCTATACCCTACACTCTACACTCTATACCCTACACTCTATACCCTACACTCTATACCCTACACTCTATACCCTACACTCTACACTCTATACCATACACTCCATACCCTACACTCTATACCGTACACTCTATACCCTACACTCTATACCCTACACTCTACAACCTGCACTCTATACCCTACACACTATACCATACACTCTACACTCTATACCCTACACTCTATACCCTACACTCTACACCCTACACTCTGTACCATACACTCTACACTCTATACCCTACACTCTATACCATACACTCTACACTCTACACTCTATAACCTACACTCTATACCCTACACTCTACAACCTGCACTCTATACCCTACACACTATACCCTACACTCTACACTCTATACCCTACACTCTATACCCTACACTCTATACCCTACACTCTACACTCTATACCCTACACTCTATAGCCTACACTCTACAATCTATACCCTACACTCTATACCCTACACTCTATACCCTACACTCTATACCCTACACTCTATACCCTACACACAACACTCTATACCTTACACTCTACACTCTATTCCCTACACTCTATACCCTACACTCTATACCCTACACTCTATACCCTACACTCTACACCCTACACTCTATACCCTACACAATATACAATACACTCTATACCCTACACTCTACACTCTACACCCTACACTCTACACCCTACACTCTATACCCTACACTCTAATCCCTACACTCTACACTCTATACCCTACACTCTATACCCTACACTCTACACTCTATACCTTACACTCTACACTCTATTCCCTACACTCTATACCCTACACTCTATACCCTACACTCTATACCCTACACTCTATACCCTACACTCTACACCCTACACTCTATACCATACACTCTATACCCTACACTCTACACTCTATACCCTACACTCTACACCCTACACTCTATACCCTACACTCTATACCCTACACTCTATACCCTACACTCTACACTCTATACCCTACACTCTATACCATACACTCCATACCCTACACTCTATACCGTACACTCTATACCCTACACTCTATACCCTACACTCTATACCCTACACTCTACACCCTACACTCTATACCTTACACTCTATACCCTACACTCTATACCCTACACTCTAAACTCTATACCCTACACTCTACACTCTATACCCTACACTCTATACCCTACACTCTATACCCTACACTCTATACCCTACACTCTACACCCTACACTCTATACCATACACTCTATACCCTACACTCTACACTCTATACCCTACACTCTACACCCTACACTCTATTCCCTACACTCTATACCCTACACTCTATACCCTACACTCTACACTCTATACCCTACACTCTATACCATACACTCCATACCCTACACTCTATACCGTACACTCTATACCCTACACTCTATACCCTACACTCTATACCCTACACTCTACACCCTACACTCTATACCTTACACTCTATACCCTACACTCTATACCCTACACTCTAAACTCTATACCCTACACTCTACACTCTATACCCTACACTCTATACCCTACACTCTATACCCTACACTCTATACCCTACACTCTACACTCTATACCATACACTCCATACCCTACACTCTATACCGTACACTCTATACCCTACACTCTATACCCTACACTCTACAACCTGCACTCTATACCCTACACACTATACCCTACACTCTACACTCTATACCCTACACTCTATACCCTACACTCTACACCCTACACTCTGTACCATACACTCTACACTCTATACCCTACACTCTATACCATACACTCTACACTCTACACTCTATAACCTACACTCTATACCCTACACTCTACAACCTGCACTCTATACCCTACACACTATACCCTACACTCTACACTCTATACCCTACACTCTATACCCTACACTCTATACCCTACACTCTACACTCTATACCCTACACTCTATAGCCTACACTCTACAATCTATACCCTACACTCTATACCCTACACTCTATACCCTACACTCTATACCCTACACTCTATACCCTACACACAACACTCTATACCTTACACTCTACACTCTATTCCCTACACTCTATACCCTACACTCTATACCCTACACTCTATACCCTACACTCTACACCCTACACTCTATACCCTACACAATATACAATACACTCTATACCCTACACTCTACACTCTATACCCTACACTCTACACCCTACACTCTATACCCTACACTCTAATCCCTACACTCTACACTCTATACCCTACACTCTATACCCTACACTCTACACTCTATACCTTACACTCTACACTCTATTCCCTACACTCTATACCCTACACTCTATACCCTACACTCTATACCCTACACTCTATACCCTACACTCTACACTCTATACCCTACACTCTATAGCCTACACTCTACAATCTATACCCTACACTCTATACCCTACAGTCTATACCTTACACTCTATACCCTACACTCTACACTCTATACCTTACACTCTACACTCTATTCCCTACACTCTATACCCTACACTCTATACCCTACACTCTATACCCTACACTCTATACCCTACACTCTACACTCTATACCCTACACTCTATAGCCTACACTCTACAATCTATACCCTACACTCTATACCCTACACTCTATACCCTACAGTCTATACCCTACACTCTATACCCTACACTCTACACTCTATACCTTACACTCTACACTCTATTCCCTACACTCTATACCCTACACTCTATACCCTACACTCTATACCCTACACTCTACACCCTACACTCTATACCCTACACAATATACCATACACTCTATACCCTACACTCTACACTCTATACCCTACACTCTACACCCTACACTCTATACCCTACACTCTAATCCCTACACTCTACACTCTATACCCTACACTCTATACCCTACACTCTATACCCTACACTCTACACCCTACACTCTATACCTTACACTCTATACCCTACACTCTATACCCTACACTCTAAACTCTATACCCTACACTCTACACTCTATACCCTACACTCTATACCCTACACTCTATACCCTACACTCTATACCCTACACTCTACACCCTACACTCTATACCATACACTCTATACCCTACACTCTACACTCTATACCCTACACTCTACACCCTACACTCTATTCCCTACACTCTATACCCTACACTCTATACCCTACACTCTACACTCTATACCCTACACTCTATACCATACACTCCATACCCTACACTCTATACCGTACACTCTATACCCTACACTCTATACCCTACACTCTATACCCTACACTCTACACCCTACACTCTATACCTTACACTCTATACCCTACACTCTATACCCTACACTCTAAACTCTATACCCTACACTCTACACTCTATACCCTACACTCTATACCCTACACTCTATACCCTACACTCTATACCCTACACTCTACACTCTATACCATACACTCCATACCCTACACTCTATACCGTACACTCTATACCCTACACTCTATACCCTACACTCTACAACCTGCACTCTATACCCTACACACTATACCCTACACTCTACACTCTATACCCTACACTCTATACCCTACACTCTACACCCTACACTCTGTACCATACACTCTACACTCTATACCCTACACTCTATACAATACACTCTACACTCTACACTCTATAACCTACACTCTATACCCTACACTCTACAACCTGCACTCTATACCCTACACACTATACCCTACACTCTACACTCTATACCCTACACTCTATACCCTACACTCTATACCCTACACTCTACACTCTATACCCTACACTCTATAGCCTACACTCTACAATCTATACCCTACACTCTATACCCTACACTCTATACCCTACACTCTATACCCTACACTCTATACCCTACACACAACACTCTATACCTTACACTCTACACTCTATTCCCTACACTCTATACCCTACACTCTATACCCTACACTCTATACCCTACACTCTACACCCTACACTCTATACCCTACACAATATACAATACACTCTATACCCTACACTCTACACTCTATACCCTACACTCTACACCCTACACTCTATACCCTACACTCTAATCCCTACACTCTACACTCTATACCCTACACTCTATACCCTACACTCTACACTCTATACCTTACACTCTACACTCTATTCCCTACACTCTATACCCTACACTCTATACCCTACACTCTATACCCTACACTCTATACCCTACACTCTACACTCTATACCCTACACTCTATAGCCTACACTCTACAATCTATACCCTACACTCTATACCCTACAGTCTATACCCTACACTCTATACCCTACACTCTACACTCTATACCTTACACTCTACACTCTATTCCCTACACTCTATACCCTACACTCTATACCCTACACTCTATACCCTACACTCTATACCCTACACTCTACACTCTATACCCTACACTCTATAGCCTACACTCTACAATCTATACCCTACACTCTATACCCTACACTCTATACCCTACAGTCTATACCCTACACTCTATACCCTACACTCTACACTCTATACCTTACACTCTACACTCTATTCCCTACACTCTATACCCTACACTCTATACCCTACACTCTATACCCTACACTCTACACCCTACACTCTATACCCTACACAATATACCATACACTCTATACCCTACACTCTACACTCTATACCCTACACTCTACACCCTACACTCTATACCCTACACTCTAATCCCTACACTCTACACTCTATACCCTACACTCTATACCCTACACTCTGCACTCTATACCTTACACTCTACACTCTATTCCCTACACTCTATACCCTACACTCTATACCCTACACTCTATACCCTACACTCTATACCCTACACTCTTCACCCTACACTCTATACCATACACTCTATACCCTACACTCTACACTCTATACCCTACACTCTACACCCTACACTCTATACCCTACACTCTATACCCTACACTCTATACCCTACACTCTACACTCTATACCCTACACTCTATACCATACACTCCATACCCTACACTCTATACCGTACACTCTATACCCTACACTCTATACCCTACACTCTATACCCTACACTCTACACCCTACACTCTATACCTTACACTCTATACCCTACACTCTATACCCTACACTCTAAACTCTATACCCTACACTCTACACTCTATACCCTACACTCTATACCCTACACTCTATACCCTACACTCTATACCCTACACTCTACACTCTATACCATACACTCCATACCCTACACTCTATACCGTACACTCTATACCCTACACTCTATACCCTACACTCTATACCCTACACTCTACACCCTACACTCTATACCTTACACTCTATACCCTACACTCTATACCCTACACTCTAAACTCTAAACCCTACACTCTACATTTTATACCCTACACTCTATAACATACACTCTATACCCTACACTCTATACCATACACTCTACACCATACACTCAATAGCATACACTCTATACCCAACACTCTACACTCTATATCCTACACTCTATACCCTAAACTCTACACCCTGCACTCTATACCCTACACACTATACCCTACACTCTACACTCTATACCCTACACTCTATACCCTACACTCTATACCCTACACTCTATACCCTACACTCTACACTCTATACCCTACACTCTATAGCCTACACTCTACAATCTATACCCTACACTCTATACCCTACAGTCTATACCCTACACTCTATACCCTACACTCTACACTCTATACCTTACACTCTACACTCTATTCCCTACACTCTATACCCTACACTCTATACCCTACACTCTATACCCTACACTCTATACCCTACACTCTACACTCTATACCCTACACTCTATAGCCTACACTCTACAATCTATACCCTACACTCTATGCCCTACACTCTATACCCTACAGTCTATACCCTACACTCTATACCCTACACTCTACACTCTATACCTTACACTCTACACTCTATTCCCTACACTCTATACCCTACACTCTATACCCTACACTCTACACCCAAGATTCAAGATTCAAAGAAGCTTTATTGGCAGGACCAAATGCACATCAGTTTTGCCAAAGCAAGTGTATAGAGGCAATAGGGATAGGGACTGAGGGGATGTTGGGTAGGAGCTGTGGGGGGAGGTGGATGGGGCAGATCCAGGTTGGGGGCTATAGTCCATGGCATAGGGGAGGTGGATGGGGCAGATCCAGGTTGGTAGCTATAGTCCATGGCATAGGGGAGGTGGATGGGGCAGGTTCAGGTTGGGGGCTATAGTCCATGGCATAGGGGAGGTGGATGGGGCAGGTCCATTGTGGGGGCTATAGTCCATGGCATAGGGGAGGTGGATGGGGCAGATCCAGGTTGGGGGCTATAGTCCATGGCATCATAGTTCTCTTTCTCGCAGTCTATGGCATTCGCTCACATACCGCGCTGCTATCTCCACCGCTCTCTCTTCTTCTCCCAGCAAGATATATGTTTTCTCTTCCTCCTTCATGGTGATGAAGTCTGGGAAGAGATGTGAGAGTCTCCTGAAGTGAGTGTCCCTCACTGCTGAGTATTTTGAGCAGTGTAGCAGGAAGTGGGTTTCGTCCTCTATGGCCTCCTGGTCACAGTGTTGGCACAGTCTTTCCTCCCTGGGCTTGTAGCTCTGCCTGTGTCGGCCACATTCGATGGCCAGACTGTGGGCGCTGAGTCTATATCGGCTCAGGATCTGGCGGTCTCTGGGGTCCGGGAGTTTCTCCAGATATGGGGCCAGTCTGTAGTCTCTCTGTAGGCTCCGGTACATGGTCAGTTTCTGTGAGCTGATGATATCATTCTTCCAGTCACTGACATACCTCTCCTGGCCTTCATCTGCCATCTTCCTAATTCCGGCTTTTGTCAGGTTGTTGTGATTGGTGTTCTGCTCCGGTTGGGTTTGGCTGGGCTGTTCCGGGGGTTCTGGTTTTTCTGTTTCACCTTCATGTATCAGGGCTTTATGGTGATGGGAGCTTGGATTGCTCCTATGCAGGTGAGCCCGGAATGACAGCGCCCTCTTTAGAACTGTCAGGTGTAGAGGGAATCTGCCCAGCTCGGCCCGACAAGCACTGTTGGAGGTGCTCCGATGGACCTGGAGAAGGTGCTTGCAGAATTCCAGGTGGAATATTTCTGTTGGACTGGAGTCCCACTTTGACCAGTCTGGGTAGGTGTGAGGACCCCAGACTTCGCTGCCATACAGGAGGATTGGGGCGATGATGGAGTCGAAGATTTTTAGCCAGACCCTCACTGGTGGCTTCAGATGGTAGAGTGTCCTTCGGATGGCATAGAAGGTTTTGCAGGCCTTGTCTTTCAGGGTCTCTATGGCTTGTTTGAAGTTCCCTGACCGGTGAATCTCTAGGCCCAGGTAGGTATATTTGTCCGTTCCTGTGAGGTCGCAGTTGTTGAGGATAAATGATGGGTGTTGGTCTGATCTTCTCTTTCTCCTCTGGAACACCATGGTGTTGGTTTTCTTTAGGTTGACCGGTAGGGCCCAGGTGGAGATGAATTTCTCTAGGATTTTCAGGTTGTCCTGGAGGCCTTTCTCGGTTGGTGACAGCAGCAGCAGGTCATCTGCATACAGCAGGAATTTCACCTGAGCGTCGTGGAGGGTGAGTCCTGGTGCTGAGGAGGATTCCAGGGCGGTAGCCAGCTCGTTGATGTAGATGTTGAAGAGCGTTGGGCTTAGGCTGCAGCCTTGTCTTACTCCGCGGCTCTGCTGGAAAAAAGCCGTTCTTTTGCCGCTCACACTCACGCTGCAGCTGCTCTCGGTGTAGGAGCTTTTGATGACATCGTAGGTCTTTCCTCCTATTCCACTCTCCAGCAGTTTCAGGAATAACCCTACACTCTATACCCTACACAATATACCATACACTCTATACCCTACACTCTACACTCTATACCCTACACTCTACACCCTACACTCTATACCCTACACTCTAATCCCTACACTCTACACTCTATACCCTACACTCTATACCCTACACTCTACACTCTATACCTTACACTCTACACTCTATTCCCTACACTCTATACCCTACACTCTATACCCTACACTCTATACCCTACACTCTATACCCTACACTCTACACCCTACACTCTATACCATACACTCTATACCCTACACTCTACACTCTATACCCTACACTCTACACCCTACACTCTATACCCTACACTCTATACCCTACACTCTACACTCTATACCCTACACTCTATTCCATACACTCCATACCCTACACTCTATACCGTACACTCTATACCCTACACTCTATACCCTACACTCTATACCCTACACACTACACCCTACACTCTATACCTTACGCTCTATACCCTACACTCTATACCCTACACTCTAAACTCTATACCCTACACTCTACACTCTATACCCTACACTCTATACCCTACACTCTATACCCTACACTCTATACCCTACACTCTATACCCTACACTCTACACTCTATACCATACACTCCATACCCTACACTCTATACCATACACTCTATACCCTACACTCTATACCCTACACTCTACACCCTACACTCTATACCTTACACTCTATACCCTACACTCTATACCCTACACTCTAAACTCTATACCCTACACTCTACATTCTATACCGTACACTCTATAACATACACTCTATACCCTACACTCTATACCATACACTCTACACCATACACTCAATAGCATACACTCTATACCCTACACTCTACACTCTATATCCTACACTCTATACCCTACACTCTACACCCTGCACTCTATACCCTACACACTATACCCTACACTCTACACTCTATACCCTACACTCTATAGCCTACACTCTACAATCTATACCCTACACTCTATACCCTACAGTCTATACCCTACACTCTATACCCTACACTCTACACTCTATACCTTACACTCTACACTCTATTCCCTACACTCTATACCCTACACTCTATACCCTACACTCTATACCCTACACTCTACACCCTACACTCTATACCCTACACAATATACCATACACTCTATACCCTACACTCTACACTCTATACCCTACACTCTACACCCTACACTCTATACCCTACACTCTAATCCCTACACTCTACACTCTATACAATACACTCTATACCCTACACTCTGCACTCTATACCTTACACTCTACACTCTATTCCCTACACTCTATACCCTACACTCTATACCCTACACTCTATACCCTACACTCTATACCCTACACTCTACACCCTACACTCTATACCATACACTCTATACCCTACACTCTACACTCTATACCCTACACTCTACACCCTACACTCTATACCCTACACTCTATACCCTACACTCTATACCCTACACTCTACACTCTATACCCTACACTCTATACCATACACTCCATACCCTACACTCTATACCGTACACTCTATACCCTACACTCTATACCCTACACTCTATACCCTACACTCTACACCCTACACTCTATACCTTACACTCTATACCCTACACTCTATACCCTACACTCTAAACTCTATACCCTACACTCTACACTCTATACCCTACACTCTATACCCTACACTATATACCCTACACTCTATACCCTACACTCTATACCCTACACTCTACACTCTATACCATACACTCCATACCCTACACTCTATACCGTACACTCTATACCCTACACTCTATACCCTACACTCTATACCCTACACTCTACACCCTACACTCTATACCCTACACTCTATACCATACACTCTATACCCTACACTCTACACTGTAATCCCTACACTCTACACCCTACACTCTATACCCTACACTCTAATCCCTACACTCTACACTCTATACCCTACACTCTATACCCTACACTCTATACCCTACACTCTACACTCTATACCCTACACTCTATACCCTACACTCTATAACATACACTCTATACCCTACACTCTACACCCTACACTCTGTACCATACACTCTGCACTCTATACCCTACACTCTATACCATACACTCTACACTCTACACTCTATAACCTACACTCTATACCCTACACTCTACAACCTGCACTCTATACCATACACACTATACCCTACACTCTACACTCTATACCCTACACTCTATACCCTACACTCTATACCCTACACTCTGTACCCTACACTCTACACTCTATACCCTACACTCTATAGCCTACACTCTGCAATCTATACCCTACACTCTATACCCTACACTCTATACCCTACAGTCTATACCCTACACTCTATACCCTACACTCTACACTCTATACCTTACACTCTACACTCTATTCCCTACACTCTATACCCTACACTCTATACCCTACACTCTATACCCTACACTCTACACCCTACACTCTATACCCTACACAATATACCATACACTCTATACCCTACACTCTACACTCTATACCCTACACTCTACACCCTACACTCTATACCCTACACTCTAATCCCTACACTCTACACTCTATACCCTACACTCTATACCCTACACTCTACACTCTATACCTTACACTCTACACTCTATACCCTACACTCTATACCCTACACTCTATACCCTACACTCTATACCCTACACTCTATACCCTACACTCTACACCCTACACTCTATACCATACACTCTATACTCTACACTCTACACCCTACACTCTATACCCTACACTCTATACCCTACACTCTATACCCTACACTCTACACTCTATACCCTACACTCTATACCCTACACTCTATACCCTACACTCTATACCCTACACTCTATACCCTACACTCTACACTCTACACTCTATACCATACACTCCATACCCTACACTCTATACCGTACACTCTATACCCTACACTCTATACCCTACACTCTACACCCTACACTCTATACCTTACACTCTATACCCTACACTCTATACCCTACACTCTAAACTCTATACCCTACACTCTACATTCTATACCCTACACTCTATAACATACACTCTATACCCTACACTCTATACCATACACTCTACACCATACACTCAATAGCATACACTCTATACCCTACACTCTACACTCTATATCCTACACTCTACACTCTATTCCCTACACTCTATACCCTACACTCTATACCCTACACTCTATACCCTACACTCTATACCCTACACCCTACACTCTATACCCTGCACTCTATACCATACACTCTATACCCTACACTCTACACCCTACACTCTATACCCTACACTCTATACCATACACTAAATACCCTACACTCTACACTCTATACCCTACACTCTATACCATACACTCTATACCCTACACTCTATACCCTACACTCTATACCCTACACTCTACACTCTACACCCTATACCATACACTCCATACCCTACACTCTATACCGTACACTCTATACCCTACACTCTATACCCTAAACTCTACACCCTACACTCTATACCTTACACTCTATACCCTACACTCTATACCCTACACTCTAAACTCTATACCCTACACTCTAAATTCTATACCCTACACTCTATAACATACACTCTATACCCTACACTCTATACCATACACTCTACACCATACACTCAATAGCATACACTCTATACCCTACACTCTACACTCTATATCCTACACTCTATACCCTACACTCTACACCCTGCACTCTATACCCTACACACTATACCCTACACTCTACACTCTATACCCTACACTCTACACTCTATACCCTACACTCTATAGCCTACACTCTACAATCTATACCCTACACTCTATACCCTACAGTCTATACCCTACACTCTATACCCTACACTCTACACTCTATACCTTACACTCTACACTCTATTCCCTACACTCTATACCCTACACTCTATACCCTACACTCTATACCCTACACTATATACCCTACACTCTACACTCTATACCCTACACTCTATAGCCTACACTCTACAATCTATACCCTGCACTCTATACCCTACACTCTATACCCTACAGTCTATACCCTACACTCTATACCCTACACTCTACACTCTATACCTTACACTCTACACTCTATTCCCTACACTCTATACCATACACTCTATACCCTACACTCTATACCCTACACTCTACACCCTACACTCTATACCCTACACAATATACCATACACTCTATACCCTACACTCTACACTCTATACCCTACACTCTACACCCTACACTCTATACCCTACACTCTAATCCCTACACTCTACACTCTATGCCCTACACTCTATACCCTACACTCTACACTCTATACCTTACACTCTACACTCTATTCCCTACACTCTATACCCTACACTCTATACCCTACACTCTATACCCTACACTCTATACCCTACACTCTACACCCTACACTCTATACCATACACTCTATACCCTACACTCTACACTCTATACCCTACACTCTACACCCTACACTCTATACCCTACACTCTATACCCTACACTCTATACCCTACACTCTACACTCTATACCCTACACTCTATACCATACACTCCATACCCTACACTCTATACCGTACACTCTATACCCTACACTCTATACCCTACACTCTATACCCTACACTCTACACCCTACACTCTATACCTTACACTCTATACCCTACACTCTATACCCTACACTCTAAACTCTATACCCTACACTCTACACTCTATACCCTACACTCTATATCCTACACTCTATACCCTACACTCTATACCCTACACTCTATACCCTACACTCTACACTCTATACCATACACTCCATACCCTACACTCTATACCGTACACTCTATACCCTACACTCTATACCCTACACTCTATACCCTACACTCTACACCCTACACTCTATACCTTACACTCTATACCCTACACTCTATACCCTACACTCTAAACTCTATACCCTACACTCTACATTCTATACCCTACACTCTATAACATACACTCTATACCCTACACTCTATACCATACACTCTACACCATACACTCAATAGCATACACTCTATACCCTTCACTCTACACTCTATATCCTACACTCTATACCATACACTCTACACCCTGCACTCTATACCCTACACTCTATACCCTACACTCTATACCCTACACCCTATACCCTACACTCTACACTCTATACCCTACACTCTATAGCCTACACTCTACAATCTATACCCTACACTCTATACCCTACAGTCTATACCCTACACTCTATACCCTACACTCTACACTCTATACCTTACACTCTACACTCTATTCCCTACACTCTATACCCTACACTCTATACCCTACACTCTATACCCTACACTCTATACCCTACACTCTACACTCTATACCCTACACTCTATAGCCTACACTCTACAATCTATACCCTACACTCTATACCATACACTCTATACCCTACAGTCTATACCCTACACTCTATACCCTACACTCTACATTCTATACCTTACACTCTACACTCTATTCCCTACACTCTATACCCTTCACTCTATACCCTACACTCTACACTCTATACCCTACACTCTATACCCTACACTCTATACCCTACACTCTACACTCTATACCCTACACTCTATAGCCTACACTCTACAATCTATACCCTACACTCTATACCCTACAGTCTATACCCTACACTCTATACCCTACACTCTACACTCTATACCTTACACTCTACACTCTATTCCCTACACTCTATACCCTACACTCTATACCCTACACTCTATACCCTACACTCTATACCCTACACTCTACACTCTATACCCTACACTCTATAGCCTACACTCTACAATCTATACCCTACACTCTATACCCTACACTCTATACCCTACAGTCTATACCCTACACTCTATACCCTACACTCTACACTCTATACCTTACACTCTACACTCTATTCCCTACACTCTATACCCTACACTCTATACCCTACACTCTATACCCTACACTCTACACCCTACACTCTATACCCTACACAATATACCATACACTCTATACCCTACACTCTACACTCTATACCCTACACTCTACACCCTACACTCTATACCCTACACTCTAATCCCTACACTCTACACTCTATACCCTACACTCTATACCCTACACTCTGCACTCTATACCTTACACTCTACACTCTATTCCCTACACTCTATACCCTACACTCTATACCCTACACTCTATACCCTACACTCTATACCCTACACTCTACACCCTACACTCTATACCATACACTCTATACCCTACACTCTACACTCTATACCCTACACTCTACACCCTACACTCTATACCCTACACTCTATACCCTACACTCTATACCCTACACTCTACACTCTATACCCTACACTCTATACCATACACTCCATACCCTACACTCTATACCGTACACTCTATACCCTACACTCTATACCCTACACTCTATACCCTACACTCTACACCCTACACTCTATACCTTACACTCTATACCCTACACTCTATACCCTACACTCTAAACTCTATACCCTACACTCTACACTCTATACCCTACACTCTATACCCTACACTCTATACCCTACACTCTATACCCTACACTCTACACTCTATACCATACACTCCATACCCTACACTCTATACCGTACACTCTATACCCTACACTCTATACCCTACACTCTATACCCTACACTCTACACCCTACACTCTATACCTTACACTCTATACCCTACACTCTATACCCTACACTCTAAACTCTAAACCCTACACTCTACATTTTATACCCTACACTCTATAACATACACTCTATACCCTACACTCTATACCATACACTCTACACCATACACTCAATAGCATACACTCTATATCCAACACTCTACACTCTATATCCTACACTCTATACCCTACACTCTACACCCTGCACTCTATACCCTACACACTATACCCTACACTCTACACTCTATACCCTACACTCTATACCCTACACTCTATACCCTATACTCTATACCCTACACTCTACACTCTATACCCTACACTCTATAGCCTACACTCTACAATCTATACCCTACACTCTATACCCTACAGTCTATACCCTACACTCTATACCCTTCACTCTACACTCTATACCTTACACACTACACTCTATTCCCTACACTCTATACCCTACACTCTATACCCTACACTCTATACCCTACACTCTACACTCTATACCCTACACTCTATAGCCTACACTCTACAATCTATACCCTACACTCTATGCCCTACACTCTATACCCTACAGTCTATACACTACACTCTATACCCTACACTCTACACTCTATACCTTACACTCTACACTCTATTCCCTACACTCTATACCCTACACTCTATACCCTACACTCTATACCCTACACTCTACACTCTATACCCTACACTCTATACCCTACACTCTATACCCTATACTCTATACCCTACACTCTACACTCTATACCCTACACTCTATAGCCTACACTCTACAATCTATACCCTACACTCTATACCCTACAGTCTATACCCTACACTCTATACCCTTCACTCTACACTCTATACCTTACACTCTACACCATACACTCAATAGCATACACTCTATATCCAACACTCTACACTCTATATCCTACACTCTATACCCTACACTCTACACCCTGCACTCTATACCCTACACACTATACCCTACACTCTACACTCTATACCCTACACTCTATACCCTACACTCTATACCCTATACTCTATACCCTACACTCTACACTCTAAACCCTACACTCTATAGCCTACACTCTACAATCTATACCCTACACTCTATACCCTACAGTCTATACCCTACACTCTATACCTTTCACTCTACACTCTATACCTTACACTCTACACTCTATTCCCTACACTCTATACCCTACACTCTATACCCTACACTCTATACCCTACACTCTATACCCTACACTCTACACTCTATACCCTACACTCTATAGCCTACACTCTACAATCTATACCCTACACTCTATGCCCTACACTCTATACCCTACAGTCTATACACTACACTCTATACCCTACACTCTACACTCTATACCTTACACTCTACACTCTATTCCCTACACTCTATACCCTACACTCTATACCCTACACTCTATACCCTACACTCTACACCCTACACTCTATACCCTACACAATATACCATACACTCTATACCCTACACTCTACACTCTATACCCTACACTCTACACCCTACACTCTATACCCTACACTCTAATCCCTACACTCTACACTCTATACCCTACACTCTATACCCTACACTCTACACTCTATACCTTACACTCTACACTCTATTCCCTACACTCTATACCCTACACTCTATACCCTACACTCTATACCCTACACTCTATACCCTACACTCTACACCCTACACTCTATACCATACACTCTATACCCTACACTCTACACTCTATACCCTACACTCTACACCCTACACTCTATACCCTACACTCTATACCCTACACTCTATACCCTACACTCTACACTCTATACCCTACACTCTATACCATACACTCCATACCCTACACTCTATACCGTACACTCTATACCCTACACTCTATACCCTACACTCTATACCCTACACACTACACCCTACACTCTATACCTTACACTCTATACCCTACACTCTATATCCTACACTCTAAACTCTATACCCTACACTCTACACTCTATACCCTACACTCTATACCCTACACTCTATACCCTACACTCTATACCCTACACTCTATACCCTACACTCTACACTCTATACCATACACTCCATACCCTACACTCTATACCGTACACTCTATACACTACACTCTATACCCTACACTCTACACCCTACACTCTATACCTTACACTCTATACCCTACACTATATACCCTACACTCTAAACTCTATACCCTACACTCTACATTCTATACCGTACACTCTATAACATACACTCTATACCCTACACTCTATACCATACACTCTACACCATACACTCAATAGCATACACTCTATACCCTACACTCTACACTCTATATCCTACACTCTATACCCTACACTCTACACCCTGCACTCTATACCCTACACACTATACCCTACACTCTACACTCTATACCCTACACTCTATAGCCTACACTCTACAATCTATACCCTACACTCTATACCCTACAGTCTATACCCTACACTCTATACCCTACACTCTACACTCTATACCTTACACTCTACACTCTATTCCCTACACTCTATACCCTACACTCTATACCCTACACTCTATACCCTACACTCTACACCCTACACTCTATACCCTACACAATATACCATACACTCTATACCCTACACTCTACACTCTATACCCTACACTCTACACCCTACACTCTATACCCTACACTCTAATCCCTACACTCTACACTCTATACCCTACACTCTATACCCTACACTCTGCACTCTATACCTTACACTCTACACTCTATTCCCTACACTCTATACCCTACACTCTATACCCTACACTCTATACCCTACACTCTATACCCTACACTCTACACCCTACACTCTATACCATACACTCTATACCCTACACTCTACACTCTATACCCTACACTCTACACCCTACACTCTATACCCTACACTCTATACCCTACACTCTACACTCTATGCCCTACACTCTATACCATACACTCCATACCCTACACTCTATACCGTACACTCTATACCCTACACTCTATACCCTACACTCTATACCCTACACTCTACACCCTACACTCTATACCTTACACTCTATACCCTACACTCTATACCCTACACTCTAAACTCTATACCCTACACTCTACACTCTATACCCTACACTCTATACCCTACACTCTATACCCTACACTCTATACCCTACACTCTATACCCTACACTCTACACTCTATACCATACACTCCATACCCTACACTCTATACCGTACACTCTATACCCTACACTCTATACCCTACACTCTATACCCTACACTCTACACCCTACACTCTATACCTTACACTCTATACCCTACACTCTATACCCTACACTCTAAACTCTAAACCCTACACTCTACATTTTATACCCTACACTCTATAACATACACTCTATACCCTACACTCTATACCATACACTCTACACCATACACTCAATAGCATACACTCTATACCCAACACTCTACACTCTATATCCTACACTCTATACCCTACACTCTACACCCTGCACTCTATACCCTACACACTATACCCTACACTCTACACTCTATACCCTACACTCTATACCCTACACTCTATACCCTACACTCTACACTCTATACCCTACACTCTATAGCCTACACTCTACAATCTATACACTACACTCTATACCCTACAGTCTATACCCTACACTCTATACCCTACACTCTACACTCTATACCTTACACTCTACACTCTATTCCCTACACTCTATACCCTACACTCTATACCCTACACTCTATACCCTACACTCTATACCCTACACTCTACACTCTATACCCTACACTCTATAGCCTACACTCTACAATCTATACCCTACACTCTATGCCCTACACTCTATACCCTACAGTCTATACCCTACACTCTATACCCTACACTCTACACTCTATACCTTACACTCTACACTCTATTCCCTACACTCTATACCCTACACTCTATACCCTACACTCTATACCCTACACTCTACACCCTACACTCTATACCCTACACAATATACCATACACTCTATACCCTACACTCTACACTCTATACCCTACACTCTACACCCTACACTCTATACCCTACACTCTATACCCTACACTCTATACCCTACACTCTACACTCTATACCCTACACTCTATACCATACACTCTATACCCTACACTCTAATCCCTACACTCTACACTCTATACCCTACACTCTATACCCTACACTCTACACTCTATACCTTACACTCTACACTCTATTCCCTACACTCTATACCCTACACTCTATACCTTACACTCTATACCCTACACTCTATACCCTACACTCTACACGCTACACTCTATACCATACACTCTATACCCTATACTCTACACTCTATACCCTACACTCTACACCCTACACTCTATACCCTACACTCTATACCCTACACTCTATACCCTACACTCTACACCCTACACTCTATACCATACACTCCATACCCTACACTCTATACCGTACACTCTATACCCTACACTCTATACCCTACACTCTATACCCTACACACTACACCCTACACTCTATACCTTACACTCTATACCCTACACTCTATACCCTACACTCTAAACTCTATACCCTACACTCTACACTCTATACCCTACACTCTATACCCTACACTCTATACCCTACACTCTATACCCTACACTCTATACCCTACACTCTACACTCTATACCATACACTCCATACCCTACACTCTATACCGTACACTCTATACCCTACACTCTTTACCCTACACTCTACACCCTACACTCTATACCTTACACTCTATACCCTACACTCTATACCCTACACTCTAAACTCTATACCCTACACTCTACATTCTATACCGTACACTCTATAACATACACTCTATACCCTACACTCTATACCATACACTCTACACCATACACTCAATAGCATACACTCTATACCCTACACTCTACACTCTATATCCTACGCTCTATACCCTACACTCTACACCCTGCACTCTATACCCTACACACTATACCCTACACTCTACACTCTATACCCTACACTCTATACCCTACACTCTATACCCTACACTCTATACCCTACACTCTACACTCTATACCCTACACTCTATAGCCTACACTCTACAATCTATACCCTACACTCTATACCCTACAGTCTATACCCTACACTCTATACCCTACACTCTACACTCTATACCTTACACTCTACACTCTATTCCCTACACTCTATACCCTACACTCTATACCCTACACTCTATACCCTACACTCTATACCCTACACTCTACACCCTACACTCTATACCCTACACTCTATACCATACACTCTATACCCTACACTCTACACTCTATACCCTACACTCTACACCCTACACTCTATACCCTACACTTTAATCCCTACACTCTACACTCTATACCCTACACTCTATACCCTACACTCTACACTCTATACCTTACACTCTACACTCTATTCCCTACACTCTATACCCTACACTCTATACCCTACACTCTATACCCTACACTCTATACCCTACACTCTACACCCTACACTCTACACTCTATACCCTACACTCTACACCCTACACTCTATACCCTACACTCTAATCCCTACACTCTACACTCTATACCCTACACTCTATACCCTACACTCTATACCCTACACTCTACACTCTCTACCCTACACTCTATACCCTACACTCTATACCCTACACTCTATACCCTACACTCTATACCCTACACTCTATACCATACACTCTATACCCTACACTCTATACCCTACACTCTGAACCCTACACTCTATACCCTACACTCTACTCCCTACACTCTATACCCTACACTCTATACCCTACACTCTACACTCTATACCCTACACTCTATACCCTACACTCTATACCCTACACTCTATACCCTACACTCTACACTCTATACCCTACACTCTACACTCTATACCCTGCACTCTATACCCTACACTCTATACCCTACACTCTATACCCTACACTCTACACTATATACCCTACACTCTATACCCTACACTCTATACCCTACACTCTATACCCTACACTCTTTGCCCTACACTCTATACCCTACACTCTATACCCTACACTCTATACCATACACTCTATACCCTACACTCTACACTCTATACCCTACACTCTATACCCTACACTCTATGCCCAACACTCTATACCCTACACTCTACACCCTACACTCTATACCCTACACTCTATACCATACACTCTATACCCTACACTCTACACTCTATACCCTACACTCTACACCCTACACTCTATACCCTACACTCTAATCCCTACACTCTACACTCTATACCTTACCCTCTACACTCTATTCCCTACACTCTATACCCTACACTCTTTACCCTACACTCTATACCCTACACTCTACACCCTACACTCTATACCCTACACTCTATACCATACACTCTATACCCTACACTCTACACTCTATACCCTACACTCTACACCCTACACTCTATACCCTACACTCTAATCCCTACACTCTACACTCTATACCCTACACTCTATACCCTACACTCTATACCCTACACTCTATACCCTACACTCTACACTCTCTACCCTACACTCTTTACCCTACACTCTATACCCTACACTCTATACCCTACACTCTACACTCTATACCCTACACTCTACACTCTATACCCTACACTCTATAAACTACACTCTATACCCTACACTCTATACCCTACACTCTATACCCAACACTCTACACTCTATGCCCTACACTCTACACTCTATACCCTACACTCTACACTCTATACCCTACACTCTACACTCTATACCCTACACTCTATACCCTACACTCTATACCCTACACTCTATACCCTACACTCTACACTCTATGCCCTACACTCTACACTCTATACCTTACACTCAACACTCTATTCCCTACACTCTATACCCTACACTCTATACCCTACGCTCTATACCCTACACTCTATACCTTACACTCTACACACTACACTCTATACCCTACACTCTATACCATACACTCTATACCCTACACTCTACACTCTATGCCCTACACTCTACACCCTACACTCTATACCCTACACTCTAATCCCTACACTCTACACTCTATACCCTACACTCTATACCCTACACTCTATACCCTACACTCTACACTCTCTACCATACACTCTCTACCCTACACTCTATACCCTACACTCAATACCCTACACTCTACACTCTATACCCTACACTCTACACTCTATACCCTACACTCTATACCCTACACTCTATACCCTACACTCTACACTCTATACCCTACACTCTATACCCTACACTCTATGCCCTACACTCTATACCCTACACTCTATACCCTACACTCTACACTCTATACCCTACACTCTATACCCTACACTCTACACTCTATACACTACACTCTATACCCTACACTCTATACCCTACACTCTACACTCTATACCCTACACTCTATACCCTACACTCTATGCCCTACACTCTATACCCTACACTCTATACCCTACACTCTATACCCTACACTCTATACCCTACACTCTACACTCTATACCCTACACTCTATACCCTACACTCTATACCCTACACTCTACACTCTATACCCTACACTCTATACCCTACACTCTATGCCCTACACTCTATACCCTACACTCTATACCCTACACTCTATACCCTACACTCTACACTCTATACCCTACACTCCATACCCTACACTCTATACCCTACACTCTAATCCCTACACTCTACACTCTATACCCTACACTCTACACTCTATTCCCTACACTCTATACCCTACACTCTATACCCTACACTCTATACCCTACACTCTATACCCAACACTCTACACCCTACACTCTATACCCTACACTCTATACCATACACTCTATACCCTACACTCTACACTCTATACCCTACACTCTACACTCTATACCCTACACTATATACCCTACACTCTATACCCTACACTCTACACTCTATACCCTACACTCTACACTCTATACCCTACACTCTATACCCTACACTCTATACCCTACACTCTATACCCCACACTCTATACCCTACACTCTACACTCTATACCCTACACTCTATACCCTACACTCTACACCCTACACTCTATACCCTACACTCTATGCCCTACACTCTATACCCTGTACTCTATACCCTACACTCTATACCCTACACTCTACACTCTGTACCCTACACTCTATACCCTACACTCTATACCGTACACTCTACACTCTATACCCTACACTCTATACCCTACACTCTATACCCTACACTCTATACCCTACACTCTATACCCTACACTCTACACTCTATACCCTACACTCTATACCCTACACTCTACACTCTATACCCTACACTCTATACCCTACACTCTAATCCCTACACTCTACACTCTATACCCTACACTCTATACCCTACACTCTACACTCTATACCCTACACTCTATATCCACCGGGCAGCACGGTGGCGCAGTGGTTAGCACAACAGCCTTGCAGCGCTGGGGTCCTGGGTTCTAATCCCACCCAGGACAACATCTGCAAAGAGTTTGTATGTTCTCTCCGTGTTTGCGTGGGTTTCCTCCGGGCACTCCGGTTTCCTCCCACATTCCAAAGACATACTGATAGGAATTCTAGATTGTGAGCCCAATCGGGGACAGTGATGATAATGTGTGCAACCTGTAAAGCGCTGCGGAATATGTTAGCGCTATATAAAAATAAAGATTATTATTATTATTATTATCCTACACTCTACACTCTATACCATACACTCTATACCCTACACTCTATACCCTACACTCTACACCCTACACACTATACCCTTCACTCTATACCCTACACTCTATACCCTACATTCTACACCCTACACTCTATACCCTACACTCTATACCATACACTCTATACCCTACACTCTATACCCTACACTCTATACCCTACACTCTACACTCTATACCCTACACTCTATACCCTACACTCTATACCATACACTCTATACCCTACACTCTATACCCTACACTCTATACCCTACATTCTACACCCTACACTCTATACCCTACACTCTATACCATACACTCTACACTCTATACCCTACACTCTACACTCTATTCCCTACACTCTATACCCTACACTCTATACCCTACACTCTATACCCTACACTCTATACCCAACACTCTACACCCTACACTCTATACCCTACACTCTATACCATACACTCTATACCCTACACTCTACACTCTATACCCTACACTCTACACTCTATACCCTACACTCTATACCCTACACTCTATACCCTACACTCTATACCCTACACTCTACACTCTATACCCTACACGCTACACTCTATACCCTACACTCTATACCCTACACTCTATACCCTACACTCTATACCCTACACTCTATACCCTACACTCTACACTCTATACCCTACACTCTATACCCTACACTCTACACCCTACACTCTATATCCTACACTCTATGCCCTACACTCTATACCCTACACTCTATACCCTACACTCTATACCCTACACTCTACACTCTATACCCTACACTCTATACCCTACACTCTATACCCTACACTCTACACTCTATACCCTACACTCTATACCCTACACTCTATACCCTACACTCTATACCCTACACTCTATACCCTACACTCTACACTCTATACCCTACACTCTATACCCTACACTCTACACCCTACACTCTATACCCTACACTCTATGCCCTACACTCTATACCCTACACTCTATACCCTACACTCTATACCCTACACTCTACACTCTATACCCTACACTCTATACCCTACACTCTATACCCTACACTCTACACTCTATACCCTACACTCTATACCCTACACTCTATACCCTACACTCTATACCCTACACTCTATACCCTACACTCTACACTCTATACCCTACACTCTATACCCTACACTCTACACTCTATACCCTACACTCTATACCCTACACTCTAATCCCTACACTCTACACTCTATACCATACACTCTATACCCTACACTCTATACCCTACACTCTACACTCTATACCCTACACTCTATATCCTACACTCTACACTCTATACCATACACTCTATACCCTACACTCTATAGCCTACACTCTACACCCTACACTCTATACCCTACACTCTATACCCTACACTCTATACCCTACATTCTACACCCTACACTCTATACCCTACACTCTATACCATACACTCTATACCCTACACTCTACACTCTATACCCTACACTCTACATCCTACACTCTATACCCTACACTCTAATCACGACACTCTACACTCTATACCCTACACTCTATACCCTACACTCTATACCCTACACTCTACACTCTCTACCCTACACTCTATACCCTACACTCTATAACATACACTCTATACCCTACACTCTATACCCTACACTCTATACCATACACTCTACACTCTATACCCTACACTCTATACCATACACTCTACACCATACACTCTATAGCATACACTCTATACCCTACTCTCTACACTCTATACCCTACACTCTATACCCTACACTCTACACCCTGCACTCTATACCCTACACACGATACCCTACACTCTACCCTCTATACCCTACACTCTATACCCTACACTCTATACCCTACACTCTATACCCTACACTCTGCACTCTATACCCTACACTCTATAGCCTACACTCTACAATCTATACCCTACACTCTATACCCTACACTCTATACCCTACAGTCTATACCCTACACTCTACACTCTATACCTTACACTCTACACTCTATTCCCTACACTCTATACCCTACACTCTATACCCTACACTCTATACCCTACACTCTATACCCTACACTCTACACTCTATACCCTACACTCTATAGCCTACACTCTACAATCTATACCCTACACTCTATACCCTACACTCTATATCCTACAGTCTATACCCTACACTCTATACCCTACACTCTACACTCTATACCTTACACTCTACACTCTATTCCCTACACTCTATACCCCACACTCTATACCCTACACTCTATACCCTACACTCTATACCCTACACTCTACACCCTACACTCTATACCCTACACTCTATACAATACACTCTATACCCTACACTCTACACTCTATACCCTACACTCTACACCCTACACTCTATACCCTACACTCTAATCCCTATACTCTACACTCTATACCCTACACTCTATACCCTACACTCTACACTCTAACCCTTACACTCTACACTCTACTCCCTACACTCTATACCCTACACTCTATACCCTACACTCTATACCCTACACTCTACACCCTACACTCTTTACCCTACACTCTATACCATACACTCTATACCCTACACTCTACACTCTATACCCTACACTCTACACCCTACACTCTATACCCTACACTCTAATCCCTACACTCTACACTCTATACCCTACACTCTATACCCTACACTCTATACCCTACACTCTACACTCTCTACCCTACACTCTATACCCTGCACTCTATACCCTACACTCTATACCCTACGCTCTATACCCTACACTCTATACCTTACACTCTACACACTACACTCTATACCCTACACTCTATACCATACACTCTATACCCTACACTCTACACTCTATGCCCTACACTCTACACCCTACACTCTATACCCTACACTCTAATCCCTACACTCTACACTCTATACCCTACACTCTATACCCTACACTCTATACCCTACACTCTACACTCTCTACCATACACTCTCTACCCTACACTCTATACCCTACACTCAATACCCTACACTCTACACTCTATACCCTACACTCTACACTCTATACCCTACACTCTATACCCTACACTCTATACCCTACACTCTACACTCTATACCCTACACTCTATACCCTACACTCTATGCCCTACACTCTATACCCTACACTCTATACCCTACACTCTATACCCTACACTCTACACTCTATACCCTACACTCTATACCCTACACTCTACACTCTATACACTACACTCTATACCCTACACTCTATACCCTACACTCTACACTCTATACCCTACACTCTATACCCTACACTCTATGCCCTACACTCTATACCCTACACTCTATACCCTACACTCTATACCCTACACTCTATACCCTACACTCTACACTCTATACCCTACACTCTATACCCTACACTCTATGCCCTACACTCTATACCCTACACTCTATACCCTACACTCTATACCCTACACTCTACACTCTATACCCTACACTCCATACCCTACACTCTATACCCTACACTCTAATCCCTACACTCTACACTCTATACCCTACACTCTACACTCTATTCCCTACACTCTATACCCTACACTCTATACCCTACACTCTATACCCTACACTCTATACCCAACACTCTACACCCAACACTCTACACCCTACACTCTATACCCTACACTCTATACCATACACTCTATACCCTACACTCTACACTCTATACCCTACACTCTACACTCTATACCCTACACTATATACCCTACACTCTATACCCTACACTCTACACTCTATACCCTACACTCTACACTCTATACCCTACACTCTAAACCCTACACTCTATACCCTACACTCTATACCCTACACTCTATACCCTACACTCTACACTCTATACCCTACACTCTATACCCTACACTCTACACCCTACACTCTATACCCTACACTCTATGCCCTACACTCTATACCCTACACTCTATACCCTACACTCTATACCCTACACTCTACACTCTGTACCCTACACTCTATACCCTACACTCTATACCGTACACTCTACACTCTATACCCTACACTCTATACCCTACACTCTATACCCTACACTCTATACCCTACACTCTATACCCTACACTCTATACCCTACACTCTACACTCTATACCCTACACTCTATACCCTACACTCTACACTCTATACCCTACACTCTATACCCTACACTCTAATCCCTACACTCTACACTCTATACCCTACACTCTATACCCTACACTCTACACTCTATACCCTACACTCTATATCCTACACTCTACACTCTATACCATACACTCTATACCCTACACTCTATACCCTACACTCTACACCCTACACTCTATACCCTACACTCTATACCCTACACTCTATACCCTACATTCTACACCCTACACTCTATACCCTACACTCTATACCATACACTCTATACCCTACACTCTATACCCTACACTCTATACCCTACACTCTACACTCTATACCCTACACTCTATACCCTACACTCTATACCATACACTCTATACCCTACACTCTATACCCTACACTCTATACCCTACATTCTACACCCTACACTCTATACCCTACACTCTATACCATACACTCTATACCCTACACTCTATACCCTACACTCTATACCCTACACTCTATACCCTACACTCTACACTCTGTACCCTACACTCTATACCCTACACTCTATACCCTACACTCTACACTCTATACCCTACACTCTATACCCTACACTCTATACCCTACACTCTATACCCTACACTCTATACCCTACACTCTATACCCTACACTCTACACTCTATACCCTACACTCTATACCCTACACTCTACACTCTATACCCTACACTCTATACCCTACACTCTAATCCCTACACTCTACACTCTATACCCTACACTCTATACCCTACACTCTACACTCTATACCCTACACTATATCCTACACTCTACACTCTACACCATACACTCTATACCCTACACTCTATACCCTACACTCTATACCCTACACTCTACACCCTACACTCTATACCCTACACTCTATACCCTACACTCTATACCCTACATTCTACACCCTACACTCTATACCCTACACTCTATACCATACACTCTATACCCTACACTCTATACCCTACACTCTATACCCTACACTCTACACTCTATACCCTACACTCCATACCCTACACTCTATACCCTACACTCTAATCCCTACACTCTACACTCTATACCCTACACTCTACACTCTATTCCCTACACTCTATACCCTACACTCTATACCCTACACTCTATACCCTACACTCTATACCCAACACTCTACACCCTACACTCTATACCCTACACTCTATACCATACACTCTATACCCTACACTCTACACTCTATACCCTACACTCTACACTCTATACCCTACACTCTATACCCTACACTCTATACCCTACACTCTATACCCTACACTCTACACTCTATACCCTACACGCTACACTCTATACCCTACACTCTATACCCTACACTCTATACCCTACACTCTATACCCTACACTCTATACCCTACACTCTACACTCTATACCCTACACTCTATACCCTACACTCTACACCCTACACTCTATACCCTACACTCTATGCCCTACACTCTATACCCTACACTCTATACCCTACACTCTATACCCTACACTCTACACTCTATACCCTACACTCTATACCCTACACTCTATAACCTACACTCTACACTCTATACCCTACACTCTATACCCTACACTCTATACCCTACACTCTACACTCTATACCCTACACTCTATACCCTACACTCTACACCCTACACTCTATACCCTACACTCTATGCCCTACACTCTATACCCTACACTCTATACCCTACACTCTATACCCTACACTCTACACTCTATACCCTACACTCTATACCCTACACTCTACACTCTATACCCTACACTCTATACCCTACACTCTATACCCTACACTCTATACCCTACACTCTACACTCTATACCCTACACTCTATACCCTACACTCTACACTCTATACCCTACACTCTATACCCTACACTCTAATCCCTACACTCTACACTCTATACCCTACACTCTATACCCTACACTCTATACCCTACACTCTACACTCTATACCCTACACTCTATATCCTACACTCTACACTCTATACCATACACTCTATACCCTACACTCTATAGCATACACTCTACACCCTACACTCTATACCCTACACTCTATACCCTACACTCTATACCCTACATTCTACACCCTACACTCTATACCCTACACTCTATACCATACACTCTATACCCTACACTCTACACTCTATACCCTACACTCTACATCCTACACTCTATACCCTACACTCTAATCACGACACTCTACACTCTATACCCTACACTCTATACCCTACACTCTATACCCTACACTCTACACTCTCTACCCTACACTCTATACCCTACACTCTATAACATACACTCTATACCCTACACTCTATACCCTACACTCTATACCATACACTCTACACTCTATACCCTACACTCTATACCATACACTCTACACCATACACTCTATAGCATACATTCTATACCCTACTCTCTACACTCTATACCCTACACTCTATACCCTACACTCTACACCCTGCACTCTATACCCTACACACGATACCCTACACTCTACCCTCTATACCCTACACTCTATACCCTACACTCTATACCCTACACTCTATACCCTACACTCTGCACTCTATACCCTACACTCTATAGCCTACACTCTACAATCTATACCCTACACTCTATACCCTACACTCTATACCCTACAGTCTATACCCTACACTCTACACTCTATACCTTACACTCTACACTCTATTCCCTACACTCTATACCCTACACTCTATACCCTACACTCTATACCCTACACTCTATACCCTACACTCTACACTCTATACCCTACACTCTATAGCCTACACTCTACAATCTATACCCTACACTCTATACCCTACACTTTATACCCTACAGTCTATACCCTACACTCTATACCCTACACTCTACACTCTATACCTTACACTCTACACTCTATTCTCTACACTCTATACCCTACACTCTATACCCTACACTCTATACCCTACACTCTATACCCTACACTCTACACCCTACACTCTATACCCTACACTCTATACAATACACTCTATACCCTACACTCTACACTCTATACCCTACACTCTACACCCTACACTCTATACCCTACACTCTAATCCCTACACTCTATACCCTACACTCTATACCCTACACTCTACACTCTAACCCTTACACTCTACACTCTATTCCCTACACTCTATACCCTACACTCTATACCCTACACTCTACACCCTACACTCTTTACCCTACACTCTATACCATACACTCTATACCCTACACTCTACACTCTATACCCTACACTCTACACCCTACACTCTATACCCTACACTCTAATCCCTACACTCTACACTCTATACCCTACACTCTATACCCTACACTCTATACCCTACACTCTACACTCTCTACCCTACACTCTATACCCTGCACTCTATACCCTACACTCTATACCCTACACTCTACACTCTATACCCTACACTCTACACTCTATACCCTACACTCTATACCCTACACTCTATACCCTACACTCTACACTCTATGCCCTAAATCTACACTCCATACCCAACACTCTACACTCTATACCCTATACTCTACACTCTATACCCTGCACTCTATACCCTACACTCTATACCCTACACTCTACACTCTATGCACTACACTCTACACTCTATACCTTACACTCTACACTCTATTCCCTACACTCTATACCCTACACTCTATACCCTACACTCTATACCCTACACTCTACACCCCACACTCTATACCCTACACTCTATACCATACACTCTAATCCCTACACTCTACACTCTATACCCTACACTCTATACCCTACTCTCTATACCCTACACTCTACACTCTCTACCCTACACTCTCTACCCTACACTCTATTCCCTACACTATATACCCTACACTCTACACTCTATACCCTACACTCTACACTCTATACCCTACACTCTATACCCTACACTCTACACTCTATGCCCTACACTCTACACTCTATACCCTACACTCTATACCCTACACTCTATACCATACACTCTACACTCTATACCCTACACTCTATACCCTACACTCTATACCCTACACTCTACACTCTATACCCTACACTCTATACCCTACACTCTATGCCCTACACTCTATACCCTACACTCTATACCCTACACTCCATACCCTACACTCTATACCCTACACTCTACACTCTATACCCTACACTCTATACCCTACACTCTATACCCTACACTCTACACTCTATACCCTACACTCTATGCCCTACACTCTATACCCTACACTCTACACTCTATACCCTACACTCTATACCCTACACTCTATGCCCTACACTCTATACCCTACACTCTATACCCTACACTCTATACCCTACACTCTATACCCTACACTCTACACTCTATACCCTACACTCTATACCCTACACTCTACACTCTATACCCTACACTCTATACCCTACACTCTATGCCCTACACTCTATACCCTACACTCTATTATCTACACTCTATACCCTACACTCTACACTCTATACCCTACACTCTATACCCTACACTCTATACCCTACACTCTACACTCTATTCCCTACACTCTATACCCTACACTCTATACCCTACACTCTATACCATACACTCTATACCCTACACTCTACACTCTATACCCTACACTCTACATCCTACACTCTATACCCTACACTCTAATCCCAACACTCTACACTCTATACCCTACACTCTATACCCTACACTCTATACCCTACACTCTACACTCTCTACCCTACACTCTATACCCTACACTCTATAACATACACTCTATACCCTACACTCTATACCATACACTCTACACTCTATACCCTACACTCTATACCATACACTCTATACTCTACACTCTATACCATACACTCAAAACCAGGGATTCAAGCTTCAGGAGGCTAATTTGCATATTCCAGGTGCCTTCTGGGAGAAGCGAAGTCTCCCTAAGCTAGAAGATCGTTGGGTACAGCCGGGACCAGCTGCTTCGAAAGCATCACCAAACCTGCCTGTAGGACATTATTGCAAGAGAGCTTGGCTGAGTAGATTACACAAGAAGGAAAACACACAGCAAGTCAGCAGGATCTAGGAGCAATATGGCAGATGTGACAACCTACATGGTGAGCTGCAGCATGTGCTACATGTTCACAGATCGACCAGAAGAAGAATCCAATTTCACCTGTCAGAAGTGTAGACTAGTGGCCCTTTTAGAAGAAAAGGTGCGGGGTCTGGAAGAAAGAATAGCAACTTTGAAACTCATCAAAGAGAATGAAGACTTTCTAGACAGAACAGAAGCATCTCTACTGGTCACAGAAGGTGCAAAAAGTGTCAGAGAACCTCCAAAAGCAGATGAGTGGAAGCATGTGACCAAAAGAAGCAAGAAGACCATGGAGAAATCACCAACCACACAACTGAAGAACCGATATCAAATCTTTGTAGAGGATGAAGATGGCACACCTAAGAATGAAGCAATACCAGCAAGCAAAAAAGAAAAGGGCACACAGCAACAAGTGACAGCAAAAAGTACAGCCAAGAAGCAACGAAGAGTGGTGGTGGTGGGAGACTCACTACTGAGAGGCACCGAAGCAGCCATCTGCAGACCGGACATAACTGCAAGAGAAGTATGCTGCCTTCCAGGTGCGATGATCAAGGATGTGACCGATAGGATACCAAAGCTCTTCAGCTCCAAGGATGTCCACCCATTTCTTCTGATACATGTTGGCACCAATGACACGGCAAGGAAGGACCTACCGACAATCTGCAAGGACTTTGAAGAGTTGGGGAAGAAAGTAAAGGAACTGGATGCACAGGTAGTTTTTTCTTCTATCCTTCCAGTAGACGGGCATGGCACCAGGAGATGGAACAGGATCCTTGATGCAAACAACTGGCTAAGACGATGGTGCAGACAACAAGGATTTGGATTCCTGGACCACGGTGTGAATTACTGGTATGATGGACTCCTCGCCAGAGACGGACTACACCTCAACAAACCTGGGAAACACACATTCGCCAGAAGACTCGCTACACTCATCAGGAGGGCGTTAAACTAGAAGAAGAGGGGACGGGAAGAAAAACATTAGACTCGAACAAAGACGACCCAGGAAAACATACTCAGAAGGGAGGTAAGAACATTTCTAAAACAATCCACAGTGAGGAGATTGGAACAAAA
Source organism: Ranitomeya imitator (assembly GCF_032444005.1). Lineage (NCBI taxonomy): Eukaryota > Metazoa > Chordata > Amphibia > Anura > Dendrobatidae > Ranitomeya > Ranitomeya imitator. Next base: position 76,003 of record NW_027194230.1, read on the forward strand.
CAAAATCCTCTAAACTGCATGCTCGCAAACGCCAGAAGCCTGACAAACAAGATGGAAGAACTAGAAGCAGAAATATCTACAGGTAACTTTGACATAGTGGGAATAACCGAGACATGGTTAGATGAAAGCTATGACTGGGCAGTTAACTTACAGGGTTACAGTCTGTTTAGAAAGGATCGTAAAAATCGGAGAGGAGGAGGGGTTTGTCTCTATGTAAAGTCTTGTCTAAAGTCCACTTTAAGGGAGGATATTAGCGAAGGGAATGAGGATGTCGAGTCCATATGGGTTGAAATTCATGGAGGGAAAAATGGTAACAAAATTCTCATTGGGGTCTGTTACAAACCCCCAAATATAACAGAAAGCATGGAAAGTCTACTTCTAAAGCAGATAGATGAAGCTGCAACCCATAATGAGGTCCTGGTTATGGGGGACTTTAACTACCCGGATATTAACTGGGAAACAGAAACCTGTGAAACCCATAAAGGCAACAGGTTTCTGCTAATAACCAAGAAAAATTATCTTTCACAATTGGTGCAGAATCCAACCAGAGGAGCAGCACTTTTAGACCTAATACTATCTAATAGACCTGACAGAATAACAAATCTGCAGGTGGTTGGGCATTTAGGAAATAGCGACCACAATATTGTGCAGTTTCACCTGTCTTTCACTAGGGGGACTTGTCAGGGAGTCACAAAAACATTGAACTTTAGGAAGGCAAAGTTTGAACAGCTTAGAGATGCCCTTAATCTGGTAGACTGGGACAATATCCTCAGAAATGAGAATACAGATAATAAATGGGAAATGTTTAAGAACATCCTAAATAGGCAGTGTAAGCGGTTTATACCTTGTGGGAATAAAAGGACTAGAAATAGGAAAAACCCAATGTGGCTAAACAAAGAAGTAAGACAGGCAATTAACAGTAAAAAGAAAGCATTTGCACTACTAAAGCAGGATGGCACCATTGAAGCTCTAAAAAACTATAGGGAGAAAAATACTTTATCTAAAAAACTAATTAAAGCTGCCAAAAAGGAAACAGAGAAGCACATTGCTAAGGAGAGTAAAACTAATCCCAAACTGTTCTTCAATTATATCAATAGTAAAAGAATAAAAACTGAAAATGTAGGCCCCTTAAAAAATAGTGAGGAAAGAATGGTTGTAGATGACGAGGAAAAAGCTAACATATTAAACACCTTCTTCTCCACGGTATTCACGGTGGAAAATGAAATGCTAGGTGAAATCCCAAGAAACAATGAAAACCCTATATTAAGGGTCACCAATCTAACCCAAGAAGAGGTGCGAAACCGGCTAAATAAGATTAAAATAGATAAATCTCCGGGTCCGGATGGCATACACCCACGAGTACTAAGAGAACTAAGTAATGTAATAGATAAACCATTATTTCTTATTTTTAGGGACTCTATAGCGACAGGGTCTGTTCCGCAGGATTGGCGCATAGCAAATGTGGTGCCAATATTCAAAAAGGGCTCTAAAAGTGAACCTGGAAATTATAGGCCAGTAAGTCTAACCTCTATTGTTGGTAAAATATTTGAAGGGTTTCTGAGGGATGTTATTCTGGATTATCTCAATGAGAATAACTGTTTAACTCCATATCAGCATGGGTTTATGAGAAATCGCTCCTGTCAAACCAATCTAATCAGTTTTTATGAAGAGGTAAGCTATAGACTGGACCACGGTGAGTCATTGGACGTGGTATATCTCGATTTTTCCAAAGCGTTTGATACCGTGCCGCACAAGAGGTTGCTACACAAAATGAGAATGCTTGGTCTGGGGGAAAATGTGTGTAAATGGGTTAGTAACTGGCTTAGTGATAGAAAGCAGAGGGTGGTTATAAATGGTATAGTCTCTAACTGGGTCGCTGTGACCAGTGGGGTACCGCAGGGGTCAGTATTGGGACCTGTTCTCTTCAACATATTCATTAATGATCTGGTAGAAGGTTTACACAGTAAAATATCGATATTTGCAGATGATACAAAACTATGTAAAGCAGTTAATACAAGAGAAGATAGTATTCTGCTACAGAAGGATCTGGATAAGTTGGAAACTTGGGCTGAAAGGTGGCAGATGAGGTTTAACAATGATAAATGTAAGGTTATACACATGGGAAGAAGGAATCAATATCACCATTACACACTGAACGGGAAACCACTGGGTAAATCTGACAGGGAGAAGGACTTGGGGATCCTAGTTAATGATAAACTTACCTGGAGCAGCCAGTGCCAGGCAGCAGCTGCCAAGGCAAACAGGATCATGGGGTGCATTAAAAGAGGTCTGGCTACACATGATGAGAGCATTATACTGCCTCTGTACAAATCCCTAGTTAGACCGCACATGGAGTACTGTGTCCAGTTTTGGGCACCGGTGCTCAGGAAGGATATAATGGAACTAGAGAGAGTACAAAGGAGGGCAACAAAATTAATAAAGGGGATGGGAGAACTACAATACCCAGATAGATTAGCGAAATTAGGATTATTTAGTCTAGAAAAAAGACGACTGAGGGGCGATCTAATAACCATGTATAAGTATATAAGGGGACAATACAAATATCTCGCTGAGGATCTGTTTATACCAAGGAAGGTGACGGGCACAAGGGGGCATTCTTTGCGTCTGGAGGAGAGAAGGTTTTTCCACCAACATAGAAGAGGATTCTTTACTGTTAGGGCAGTGAGAATCTGGAATTGCTTGCCTGAGGAGGTGGTGATGGCGAACTCAGTCGAGGGGTTCAAGAGAGGCCTGGATGTCTTCCTGGAGCAGAACAATATTGTATCATACAATTATTAGGTTCTGTAGAAGGACGTAGATCTGGGTATTTATTATGATGGAATATAGGCTGAACTGGATGGACAAATGTCTTTTTTCGGCCTTACTAACTATGTTACTATGTTACTATGTTACTATGTTACACCATACACTCTATAGCATACACTCTATACCCTACACTCTACACTCTATACCCTACACTCTATACCCTACACTCTACACCCTGCACTCTATACCCTACACACTATACCCTACACTCTACACTCTATACCCTACACTCTATACCCTACACTCTATACCCTGCACTCTATACCCTACACTCTACACTCTATACCCTACACTCTATAGCCTACACTCTACAATCTATACCCTACACTCTATACCCTACACTCTATACCCTACAGTCTATACCCTACACTCTATACCCTACACTCTACACTCTATACCTTACACTCTACACTCTATTCCCTACACTCTATACCCTACACTCTATACCCTACACTCTATACCCTACACTCTATACCCTACACTCTACACCCTACACTCTATACCCTACACTCTATACAATACACTCTATACCCTACACTCTACACTCTATACCCTACACTCTACACCCTACACTCTATACCCTACACTCTAATCCCTACACTCTACACTCTATACCCTACACTCTATACCCTACACTCTACACTCTATATCTTACACTCTACACTCTATTCCCTACACTCTATACCCTACACTCTATACCCTACACTCTATACACTACACTCTATACCCTACACTCTACACCCTACACTCTATACCCTACACTCTATACCATACACTCTATACCCTACACTCTACATTCTATACCCTACACTCTACACCCTACACTCTATACCCTACACTCTAATCCCTACACTCTACACTCTATACCCTACACTCTATACCCTACACTCTATACCCTACACTCTACACTCTCTACCCTACACTCTATACCCTGCACTCTATACCCTACACTCTATACCCTACACTCTACACTCTATACCCTACACTCTACACTCTATACCCTACACTCTATACCCTACACTCTATACCCTACACTCTATACCCTACACTCTACACTCTATGCCCTACACTCTACACTCTATACCCTACACTCTACACTCTATACCCTACACTCTACACTCTATACCCTACACTCTATACCCTACACTCTATACCCTACACTCTACACTCTATGCCCTACACTCTACACTCTATACCTTACACTCTACACTCTATTCCCTACACTCTATACCCTACACTCTATACCCCACACTCTATACCCTACACTCTACACCCCACACTCTATACCCTACACTCTATACCATACACTCTATACCCTACACTCTACACTCTATACCCTACACTCTACACCCTACACTCTATACACTACACTCTAATCCCTACACTCTACACTATATACCCTACACTCTATACCCTACACTCTCTACCCTACACTCTCTACCCTACACTCTATACCCTACACTCTATACCCTACACTCTACACTCTATGCCCTACACTCTACACTCTATACCCTACACTCTATACCCTACACTCTATACCCTACACTCTACACTCTATACCCTACACTCTATACCCTACACTCTATGCCCTACACTTTATACCCTACACTCTATACCCTACACTCTATACCCTACACTCTACACTCTATACCCTACACTCTATACCCTACACTCTATACCCTACACTCTACACTCTATACACTACACTCTATACCCTACACTCTATACCCTACACTCTACACTCTATACCCTACACTCTATACCCTACACTCTATGCCCTACACTCTATACCCTACACTCTATACCCTACACTCTATACCCTACACTCTATACCCTACACTCTACACTCTATACCCTACACTCTATACCCTACACTCTATACCCTACACTCTACACTCTATACCCTACACTCTATGCCCTACACTCTATACCCTACAATCTACACTCTATACCCTACACTCTATACCCTACACTCTATGCCCTACACTCTATACCCTACACTCTATACCCTACACTCTATCCCCTACACTCTATACCCTACACTCTACACTCTATACCCTACACTCTATACCCTACACTCTACACTCTATACCCTACACTCTATACCCTACACTCTATGCCCTACACTCTATACCCTACACTCTATACCCTACACTCTATACCCTACACTCTACACTCTATACCCTACAGTCTATACCCTACACTCTATACCCTACACTCTACACTCTATTCCCTACACTCTATACCCTACACTCTATACCCTACACTCTACTCTCTATACCCTACACTCTATACCCTACACTCTATACCCTACACTCTACACTCTATACCCTACACTCTATACCCTACACTCTATGCCATACACTCTATACCCTACACTCTATACCCTACACTCTATACCCTACACTCTACACTCTATACCCTACACTCTATACCCTACACTCTATACCCTACACTCTACACTCTATACCCTACACTCTATACCCTACACTCTATACCCTACACTCTACACTCTATACCCTACACTCTATACCCTACACTCTATACCCTACACTCTACACTCTATACCCTACACTCTATACCCTACACTCTATACCCTACACTCTACACTCTATACCCTACACTCTATACCCTACACTCTATGCCCTACACTCTATACCCTACACTCTATACCCTACACTCTATACCCTACACTCTATACCCTACACTCTACACTCTATACCCTACACTCTATACCCTACACTCTATACCCTACACTCTACACTCTATACCCTACACTCTATGCCCTACACTCTATACCCTACACTCTATACCCTACACTCTATACCCTACACTCTATACCCTACACTCTGTACCCTACACTCTATACCCTACACTCTACACTCTATACCCTACACTCTATACCCTACACCCTATGCCCTACACTCTATACCCTACACTTTATACCCTACACTCTATACCCTACACTCTACACTCTATACCCTACACTCTATACCCTACACTCTATACCCTACACTCTACACTCTATTCCCTACACTCTATACCCTACACTCTATACCCTACACTCTATACCCTACACTCTATACCATACACTCTATACCCTACACTCTACACTCTATACCCTACACTCTACATCCTACACTCTATACCCTACACTCTAATCCCGACACTCTACACTCTATACCCTACACTCTATACCCTACACTCTATACCCTACACTCTACACTCTCTACCCTACACTCAATACCCTACACTCTATAACATACACTCTATACCCTACACTCTATACCCTACACTCTATACCATACACTCTACACTCTATACCCTACACTCTATACCATACACTCTACACCATACACTCTATAGCATACACTCTATACCCTACACTCTACACTCTATACCCTACACTCTATACCCTACACTCTACACCCTGCACTCTATACCCTACACACTATACCCTACACTCTACACTCTATACCCTACTCTCTATACCCTACACTCTATTCCCTACACTCTATACCCTACACTCTACACTCTATACCCTACACTCTATAGCCTACACTCTACAATCTATACCCTACACTCTATACCCTACACTCTATACCCTACAGTCTATACCCTACACTCTATACCCTACACTCTACATTCTATACCTTACACTCTACACTCTATTCCCTACACTCTATACCCTACACTTTATACCCTACACTCTATACCCTACACTCTATACCCTACACTCTACACCCTACACTCTATACCCTACACTCTATACAATACACTCTATACCCTACACTCTACACTCTATACCCTACACTCTATACCCTACACTCTACACCCTACACTCTATACCCTACACTCTATACAATACACTCTATACCCTACACTCTACACTCTATACCCTACACTCTACACCCTACACTCTATACCCTACACTCTAATCCCTACACTCTACACTCTATACCCTACACTCTATACCCTACACTCTACACTCTATACCTTACACTCTACACTCTATTCCCTACACTCTATACCCTACACTCTATACCCTACACTCTATACACTACACTCTATACCCTACACTCTACACCCTACACTCTATACCCTACACTCTATACCATACACTCTATACCCTACACTCTACACTCTATACCCTACACTCTACACCCTACACTCTATACCCTACACTCTAATCCCTACACTCTACACTCTATACCCTACACTCTATACCCTACACTCTATACCCTACACTCTACACTCTCTACCCTACACTCTATACCCTGCACTCTATACCCTACACTCTATACCCTACACTCTACACTCTATACCCTACACTCTACACTCTATACCCTACACTCTATACCCTACACTCTATACCCTACACTCTATACCCTACACTCTATGCCCTACACTCTACACTCTATACCCTACACTCTACACTCTATACCCTACATTCTACACTCTATACCCTACACTCTATACCCTACACTCTACACTCTATGCCCTACACTCTACACTCTATACCTTACACTCTACACTCTATTCCCTACACTCTATACCCTACACTCTATACCCCACACTCTATACCCTACACTCTACACCCCACACTCTATACCCTACACTCTATACCATACACTCTATACCCTACACTCTACACTCTATACCCTACACTCTACACCCTACACTCTATACACTACACTCTAATCCCTACACTCTACACTATATACCCTACACCCTATACCCTACACTCTCTACCCTACACTATCTACCCTACACTCTATACCCTACACTCTATACCCTACACTCTACACTCTATGCCCTACACTCTATACCCTACACTCTATACCCTACACTCTACACTCTATACCCTACACTCTATACCCTACACTCTATGCCCTACACTCTATACCCTACACTCTATACCCTACACTCTATACCCTATACTCTACACTCTATACCCTACACTCTATACCCTACACTCTATACCCTACACTCTACACTCTATACCCTACACTCTATACCCTACACTCTATAGCCTACACTCTACACTCTATACCCTACACTCTATACCCTACACTCTATGCCCTACACTCTATACCCTACACTCTATACCCTACACTCTATACCCTACACTCTATACCCTACACTCTACACTCTATACCCTACACTCTATACCCTACACTCTATACCCTACACTCTACACTCTATACCCTACACTCTAATCCCTACACTCTACACTCTATACCCTACACTCTATACCCTACACTCTACACTCTATACCCTACACTCTATGCCCTACACTCTAATCCCTACACTCTACACTCTATACCCTACACTCTATACCCTACACTCTACACTCTATACCCTACACTCTATGCCCTACACTCTATACCCTACAATCTACACTCTATACCCTACACTCTATACCCTACACTCTATGCCCTACACTCTATACCCTACACTCTATACCCTACACTCTATACCCTACACTCTATACCCTACACTCTACACTCTATACCCTACACTCTATACCCTACACTCTATGCCCTACACTCTATACCCTACACTCTATACCCTACACTCTATACCCTACACTCTACACTCTATACCCTACAATCTATACCCTACACTCTATACCCTACACTCTACACTCTATTCCCTACACTCTATACCCTACACTCTATACCCTACACTCTACACTCTATACCCTACACTCTATACCCTACACTCTATACCCTACACTCTACACTCTATACCCTACACTCTATACCCTACACTTTATGCCCTACACTCTATACCCTACACTCTATACCCTACACTCTATACCCTACACTCTACACTCTATACCCTACACTCTATACCCTACACTCTATAACCTACACTCTACACTCTATACCCTACACTCTATACCCTACACTCTATACCCTACACTCTACACTCTATACCCTACACTCTATACCCTACACTCTATACCCTACACTCTACACTCTATACCCTACACTCTATACCCTACACTCTATGCCCTACACTCTATACCCTACACTCTATACCCTACACTCTATACCCTACACTCTATACCCTACACTCTACACTCTATACCCTACACTCTATACCCTACACTCTACACTCTATACCCTACACTCTATGCCCTACACTCTATACCCTACACTCTACACTCTATACCCTACACTCTATACCCTACACTCTATGCCCTACACTCTATACCCTACACTCTATACCCTACACTCTATACCCTACACTCTATACCCTACACTCTGTACCCTACACTCTATACCCTACACTCTACACTCTATACCCTACACTCTATACCCTACACTCTATGCCCTACACTCTATACCCTACACTCTATACCCTACACTCTATACCCTACACTCTACACTCTATACCCTACACTCTATACCCTACACTCTATACCCTACACTCTACACTCTATTCCCTACACTCTATACCCTACACTCTATACCCTACACTCTATACCATACACTCTATACCCTACACTCTACACTCTATACCCTACACTCTACATCCTACACTCTATACCCTACACTCTAATCCCGACACTCTACACTCTATACCCTACACTCTATACCCTACACTCTATACCCTACACTCTACACTCTCTACCCTACACTCTATACCCTACACTCTATAACATACACTCTATACCCTACACTCTATACCCTACACTCTATACCATACACTCTACACTCTATACCCTACACTCTATACCATACACTCTACACCATACACTCTATAGCATACACTCTATACCCTACACTCTACACTCTATACCCTACACTCTATACCCTACACTCTACACCCTGCACTCTATACCCTACACACTATACCCTACACTCTACACTCTATACCCTACTCTCTATACCCTACACTCTATTCCCTACACTCTATACCCTACACTCTACACTCTATACCCTACACTCTATAGCCTACACTCTACAATCTATACCCTAAACTCTATACCCTACACTCTATACCCTACAGTCTATACCCTACACTCTATACCCTACACTCTACACTCTATACCTTACACTCTACACTCTATTCCCTACACTCTATACCCTACACTCTATACCCTACACTCTATACCCTACACTCTATACCCTACACTCTACACCCTACACTCTATACCCTACACTCTATACAATACACTCTATACCCTACACTCTACACTCTATACCCTACACTCTACACCCTACACTCTATACCCTACACTCTAATCCCTACACTCTACACTCTATACCCTACATTCTATACCCTACACTCTACACTCTATACCTTACACTCTACACTCTATTCCCTACACTCTATACCCTACACTCTATACCCTACACTCTATACACTACACTCTATACCCTACACTCTACACCCTACACTCTATACCCTACACTCTATACCATACACTCTATACCCTACACTCTACACTCTATACCCTACACTCTATACCATACACTCTATACCCTACACTCTACATTCTATACCCTACACTCTACACCCTACACTCTATACCCTACACTCTAATCCCTACACTCTACACTCTATACCCTACACTCTATACCCTACACTCTATACCCTACACTCTACACTCTCTACCCTACACTCTATACCCTGCACTCTATACCCTACACTCTATACCCTACACTCTACACTCTATACCCTACACTCTACACTCTATACCCTACACTCTATACCCTACACTCTATACCCTACACTCTATACCCTACACTCTACACTCTATGCCCTACACTCTACACTCTATACCCTACACTCTACACTCTATACCCTACACTCTACACTCTATACCCTACACTCTATACCCTACACTCTATACCCTACACTCTACACTCTATGCCCTACACTCTACACTCTATACCTTACACTCTACACTCTATTCCCTACACTCTATACCCTACACTCTATACCCCACACTCTATACCCTACACTCTACACCCCACACTCTATACCCTACACTCTATACCATACACTCTATACCCTACACTCTACACTCTATACCCTACACTCTACACCCTACACTCTATACACTACACTCTAATCCCTACACTCTACACTATATACCCTACACTCTATACCCTACACTCTCTACCCTACACTCTCTACCCTACACTCTATACCCTACACTCTATACCCTACACTCTACACTCTATGCCCTACACTCTACACTCTATACCCTACACTCTATACCCTACACTCTATACCCTACACTCTACACTCTATACCCTACACTCTATACCCTACACTCTATGCCCTACACTTTATACCCTACACTCTATACCCTACACTCTATACCCTACACTCTACACTCTATACCCTACACTCTATACCCTACACTCTATACCCTACACTCTACACTCTATACACTACACTCTATACCCTACACTCTATACCCTACACTCTACACTCTATACCCTACACTCTATACCCTACACTCTATGCCCTACACTCTATACCCTACACTCTATACCCTACACTCTATACCCTACACTCTATACCCTACACTCTACACTCTATACCCTACACTCTATACCCTACACTCTATACCCTACACTCTACACTCTATACCCTACACTCTATGCCCTACACTCTATACCCTACAATCTACACTCTATACCCTACACTCTATACCCTACACTCTATGCCCTACACTCTATACCCTACACTCTATACCCTACACTCTATCCCCTACACTCTATACCCTACACTCTACACTCTATACCCTACACTCTATACCCTACACTCTACACTCTATACCCTACACTCTATACCCTACACTCTATGCCCTACACTCTATACCCTACACTCTATACCCTACACTCTATACCCTACACTCTACACTCTATACCCTACAGTCTATACCCTACACTCTATACCCTACACTCTACACTCTATTCCCTACACTCTATACCCTACACTCTATACCCTACACTCTACTCTCTATACCCTACACTCTATACCCTACACTCTATACCCTACACTCTACACTCTATACCCTACACTCTATACCCTACACTCTATGCCATACACTCTATACCCTACACTCTATACCCTACACTCTATACCCTACACTCTACACTCTATACCCTACACTCTATACCCTACACTCTATACCCTACACTCTACACTCTATACCCTACACTCTATACCCTACACTCTATACCCTACACTCTACACTCTATACCCTACACTCTATACCCTACACTCTATACCCTACACTCTACACTCTATACCCTACACTCTATACCCTACACTCTATACCCTACACTCTACACTCTATACCCTACACTCTATACCCTACACTCTATGCCCTACACTCTATACCCTACACTCTATACCCTACACTCTATACCCTACACTCTATACCCTACACTCTACACTCTATACCCTACACTCTATACCCTACACTCTATACCCTACACTCTACACTCTATACCCTACACTCTATGCCCTACACTCTATACCCTACACTCTATACCCTACACTCTATACCCTACACTCTATACCCTACACTCTGTACCCTACACTCTATACCCTACACTCTACACTCTATACCCTACACTCTATACCCTACACCCTATGCCCTACACTCTATACCCTACACTTTATACCCTACACTCTATACCCTACACTCTACACTCTATACCCTACACTCTATACCCTACACTCTATACCCTACACTCTACACTCTATTCCCTACACTCTATACCCTACACTCTATACCCTACACTCTATACCCTACACTCTATACCATACACTCTATACCCTACACTCTACACTCTATACCCTACACTCTACATCCTACACTCTATACCCTACACTCTAATCCCGACACTCTACACTCTATACCCTACACTCTATACCCTACACTCTATACCCTACACTCTACACTCTCTACCCTACACTCAATACCCTACACTCTATAACATACACTCTATACCCTACACTCTATACCCTACACTCTATACCATACACTCTACACTCTATACCCTACACTCTATACCATACACTCTACACCATACACTCTATAGCATACACTCTATACCCTACACTCTACACTCTATACCCTACACTCTATACCCTACACTCTACACCCTGCACTCTATACCCTACACACTATACCCTACACTCTACACTCTATACCCTACTCTCTATACCCTACACTCTATTCCCTACACTCTATACCCTACACTCTACACTCTATACCCTACACTCTATAGCCTACACTCTACAATCTATACCCTACACTCTATACCCTACACTCTATACCCTACAGTCTATACCCTACACTCTATACCCTACACTCTACATTCTATACCTTACACTCTACACTCTATTCCCTACACTCTATACCCTACACTTTATACCCTACACTCTATACCCTACACTCTATACCCTACACTCTACACCCTACACTCTATACCCTACACTCTATACAATACACTCTATACCCTACACTCTACACTCTATACCCTACACTCTATACCCTACACTCTACACCCTACACTCTATACCCTACACTCTATACAATACACTCTATACCCTACACTCTACACTCTATACCCTACACTCTACACCCTACACTCTATACCCTACACTCTAATCCCTACACTCTACACTCTATACCCTACACTCTATACCCTACACTCTACACTCTATACCTTACACTCTACACTCTATTCCCTACACTCTATACCCTACACTCTATACCCTACACTCTATACACTACACTCTATACCCTACACTCTACACCCTACACTCTATACCCTACACTCTATACCATACACTCTATACCCTACACTCTACACTCTATACCCTACACTCTACACCCTACACTCTATACCCTACACTCTAATCCCTACACTCTACACTCTATACCCTACACTCTATACCCTACACTCTATACCCTACACTCTACACTCTCTACCCTACACTCTATACCCTGCACTCTATACCCTACACTCTATACCCTACACTCTACACTCTATACCCTACACTCTACACTCTATACCCTACACTCTATACCCTACACTCTATACCCTACACTCTATACCCTACACTCTATGCCCTACACTCTACACTCTATACCCTACACTCTACACTCTATACCCTACATTCTACACTCTATACCCTACACTCTATACCCTACACTCTACACTCTATGCCCTACACTCTACACTCTATACCTTACACTCTACACTCTATTCCCTACACTCTATACCCTACACTCTATACCCCACACTCTATACCCTACACTCTACACCCCACACTCTATACCCTACACTCTATACCATACACTCTATACCCTACACTCTACACTCTATACCCTACACTCTACACCCTACACTCTATACACTACACTCTAATCCCTACACTCTACACTATATACCCTACACCCTATACCCTACACTCTCTACCCTACACTATCTACCCTACACTCTATACCCTACACTCTATACCCTACACTCTACACTCTATGCCCTACACTCTATACCCTACACTCTATACCCTACACTCTACACTCTATACCCTACACTCTATACCCTACACTCTATGCCCTACACTCTATACCCTACACTCTATACCCTACACTCTATACCCTATACTCTACACTCTATACCCTACACTCTATACCCTACACTCTATACCCTACACTCTACACTCTATACCCTACACTCTATACCCTACACTCTATAGCCTACACTCTACACTCTATACCCTACACTCTATACCCTACACTCTATGCCCTACACTCTATACCCTACACTCTATACCCTACACTCTATACCCTACACTCTATACCCTACACTCTACACTCTATACCCTACACTCTATACCCTACACTCTATACCCTACACTCTACACTCTATACCCTACACTCTAATCCCTACACTCTACACTCTATACCCTACACTCTATACCCTACACTCTACACTCTATACCCTACACTCTATGCCCTACACTCTAATCCCTACACTCTACACTCTATACCCTACACTCTATACCCTACACTCTACACTCTATACCCTACACTCTATGCCCTACACTCTATACCCTACAATCTACACTCTATACCCTACACTCTATACCCTACACTCTATGCCCTACACTCTATACCCTACACTCTATACCCTACACTCTATACCCTACACTCTATACCCTACACTCTACACTCTATACCCTACACTCTATACCCTACACTCTATGCCCTACACTCTATACCCTACACTCTATACCCTACACTCTATACCCTACACTCTACACTCTATACCCTACAATCTATACCCTACACTCTATACCCTACACTCTACACTCTATTCCCTACACTCTATACCCTACACTCTATACCCTACACTCTACACTCTATACCCTACACTCTATACCCTACACTCTATACCCTACACTCTACACTCTATACCCTACACTCTATACCCTACACTTTATGCCCTACACTCTATACCCTACACTCTATACCCTACACTCTATACCCTACACTCTACACTCTATACCCTACACTCTATACCCTACACTCTATAACCTACACTCTACACTCTATACCCTACACTCTATACCCTACACTCTATACCCTACACTCTACACTCTATACCCTACACTCTATACCCTACACTCTATACCCTACACTCTACACTCTATACCCTACACTCTATACCCTACACTCTATGCCCTACACTCTATACCCTACACTCTATACCCTACACTCTATACCCTACACTCTATACCCTACACTCTACACTCTATACCCTACACTCTATACCCTACACTCTACACTCTATACCCTACACTCTATGCCCTACACTCTATACCCTACACTCTACACTCTATACCCTACACTCTATACCCTACACTCTATGCCCTACACTCTATACCCTACACTCTATACCCTACACTCTATACCCTACACTCTATACCCTACACTCTGTACCCTACACTCTATACCCTACACTCTACACTCTATACCCTACACTCTATACCCTACACTCTATGCCCTACACTCTATACCCTACACTCTATACCCTACACTCTATACCCTACACTCTACACTCTATACCCTACACTCTATACCCTACACTCTATACCCTACACTCTACACTCTATTCCCTACACTCTATACCCTACACTCTATACCCTACACTCTATACCATACACTCTATACCCTACACTCTACACTCTATACCCTACACTCTACATCCTACACTCTATACCCTACACTCTAATCCCGACACTCTACACTCTATACCCTACACTCTATACCCTACACTCTATACCCTACACTCTACACTCTCTACCCTACACTCTATACCCTACACTCTATAACATACACTCTATACCCTACACTCTATACCCTACACTCTATACCATACACTCTACACTCTATACCCTACACTCTATACCATACACTCTACACCATACACTCTATAGCATACACTCTATACCCTACACTCTACACTCTATACCCTACACTCTATACCCTACACTCTACACCCTGCACTCTATACCCTACACACTATACCCTACACTCTACACTCTATACCCTACTCTCTATACCCTACACTCTATTCCCTACACTCTATACCCTACACTCTACACTCTATACCCTACACTCTATAGCCTACACTCTACAATCTATACCCTAAACTCTATACCCTACACTCTATACCCTACAGTCTATACCCTACACTCTATACCCTACACTCTACACTCTATACCTTACACTCTACACTCTATTCCCTACACTCTATACCCTACACTCTATACCCTACACTCTATACCCTACACTCTATACCCTACACTCTACACCCTACACTCTATACCCTACACTCTATACAATACACTCTATACCCTACACTCTACACTCTATACCCTACACTCTACACCCTACACTCTATACCCTACACTCTAATCCCTACACTCTACACTCTATACCCTACATTCTATACCCTACACTCTACACTCTATACCTTACACTCTACACTCTATTCCCTACACTCTATACCCTACACTCTATACCCTACACTCTATACACTACACTCTATACCCTACACTCTACACCCTACACTCTATACCCTACACTCTATACCATACACTCTATACCCTACACTCTACACTCTATACCCTACACTCTACACCCTACACTCTATGCCCTACACTCTAATCCCTACACTCTACACTCTATACCCTACACTCTATACCCTACACTCTATACCCTACACTCTACACTCTCTACGCTACACTCTATACCCTGCACTCTATACCCTACACTCTATACCCTGCACTCTATACCCTACACTCTATACCCTACACTCTACACTCTATACCCTACACTCTATACCCTACACTCTACACTCTATGCCCTACACTCTACATTCTATACCCTACACTCTACACTCTATACCCTACACTCTACACTCTATACCCTACACTCTATACCCTATACTCTATACCCTACACTCTACACTCTATGCCCTACACTCTACACTTTATACCTTACACTCTACACTCTATTCCCTACACTCTATACCCTACATTCTATACCCTACACTCTATACCCTACACTCTACACCCCACACTCTATACCCTACACTCTATACCATACACTCTATACCCTACACTCTACACTCTATACCCTACACTCTACACCCTACACTCTATACACTACACTCTAATCCCTACACTCTACACTATATACCCCACACTCTATACCCTACACTCTCTACCCTACACTCTCTACCCTACACTCTATACCCTACACTCTATACCCTACACTCTACACTCTATACCCTACACTCTATACCCTACACTCTACACCCTGCACTCTATACCCTACACACTATACCCTACACTCTACACTCTATACCCTACACTCTATACCCTACACTCTATACCCTACACTCTATACCCTACACTCTACACTCTATACCCTACACTCTATAGCCTACACTCTACAATCTATACCCTACACTCTATACCCTACACTCTATACCCTACAGTCTATACCCTACACTCTATACCCTACACTCTACACTCTATACCTTACACTCTACACTCTATTCCCTACACTCTATACCCTACACTCTATACCCTACACTCTATACCCTACACTCTATACCCTACACTCTACACCCTACACTCTATACCCTACACTCTATACAATACACTCTATACCCTACACTCTACACTCTATACCCTACACTCTACACCCTACACTCTATACCCTACACTCTAATCCCTACACTCTACACTCTATACCCTACACTATATACCCTACACTCTACACTCTATACCTTACACTCTACACTCTATTCCCTACACTCTATACCCTACACTCTATACCCTACACTCTATACACTCTACTCTATACCCTACACTCTACACCCTACACTCTATACCCTACACTCTATACCATACACTCTATACCCTACACTCTACACTCTATACCCTACACTCTACACCCTACACTCTATACCCTACACTCTTATCCCTACAATCTACACTCTATACCCTACACTCTATACCCTACACTCTATACCCTACACTCTACTCTCTCTACCCTACACTCTATACCCTGCACTCTATACCCTACACTCTATACCCTACACTCTACACTCTATACCCTACACTCTACACTCTATACCCTACACTCTATACCCTACACTCTATACCCTACACTCTATACCCTACACTCTACTCTCTATGCCCTACACTCTACACTCTATACCCTACACTCTACACTCTATACCCTACACTCTACACTCTATACCCTACACTCTATAACCTACACTCTATACCCTACACTCTACACTCTATGCCCTACACTCTACACTCTATACCTTACACTCTACACTCTATTCCCTACACTTTATACCCTACACTCTATACCCCACACTCTATACCCTACACTCTACACCTTACACTCTATACCCTACACTCTATACCATACACTCTATACCCTACACTCTACACTCTATACCCTACACTCTACACCCTACACTCTATACACTACACTCTAATCCCTACACTCTACACTATATACCCTACACTCTATACCCTACACTCTCTACCCTACACTCTCTACCCTACACTCTATACCCTACACTCTATACCCTACACTCTACACTCTATACCCTACAATCTACACTCTATACCCTACACTCTATACCCTACACTCTATACCCTACACTCTACACTCTATGCCCTACACTCTACACTCTATACCCTACACTCTAAACCCTACACTCTATACCCTACACTCTACACTCTATACCCTACACTCTATACCCTACACTCTACACTCTATACCCTACACTCTATGCCCTACACTCTATACCCTACACTCTACACTCTATACCCTACACTCTATACCCTACACTCTATGCCCTACACTCTATACCCTACACTCTATACCCTACACTCTATACCCTACACTCTATACCCTACACTCTGTACCCTACACTCTATACCCTACACTCTACACTCTATACCCTACACTCTATACCCTACACTCTATGCCCTACACTCTATACCCTACACTCTATACCCTACACTCTATACCCTACACTCTACACTCTATACCCTACACTCTATACCCTACACTCTATACCCTACACTCTACACTCTATTCCCTACACTCTATACCCTACACTCTATACCCTACACTCTATACCATACACTCTATACCCTACACTCTACACTCTATACCCTACACTCTACATCCTACACTCTATACCCTACACTCTAATCCCGACACTCTACACTCTATACCCTACACTCTATACCCTACACTCTATACCCTACACTCTACACTCTCTACCCTACACTCTATACCCTACACTCTATAACATACACTCTATACCCTACACTCTATACCCTACACTCTATACCATACACTCTACACTCTACACCCTACACTCTATACCATACACTCTACACCATACACTCTATAGCATACACTCTATACCCTACACTCTACACTCTATACCCTACACTCTATACCCTACACTCTACACCCTGCACTCTATACCCTACACACTATACCCTACACTCTACACTCTATACCCTACTCTCTATACCCTACACTCTATTCCCTACACTCTATACCCTACACTCTACACTCTATACCCTACACTCTATAGCCTACACTCTACAATCTATACCCTAAACTCTATACCCTACACTCTATACCCTACAGTCTATACCCTACACTCTATACCCTACACTCTACACTCTATACCTTACACTCTACACTCTATTCCCTACACTCTATACCCTACACTCTATACCCTACACTCTATACCCTACACTCTACACCCTACACTCTATACCCTACACTCTATACAATACACTCTATACCCTACACTCTACACTCTATACCCTACACTCTACACCCTACACTCTATACCCTACACTCTAATCCCTACACTCTACACTCTATACCCTACATTCTATACCCTACACTCTACACTCTATACCTTACACTCTACACTCTATTCCCTACACTCTATACCCTACACTCTATACCCTACACTCTATACACTACACTCTATACCCTACACTCTACACCCTACACTCTATACCCTACACTCTATACCATACACTCTATACCCTACACTCTACACTCTATACCCTACACTCTACACCCTACACTCTATGCCCTACACTCTAATCCCTACACTCTACACTCTATACCCTACACTCTATACCCTACACTCTATACCCTACACTCTACACTCTCTACCCTACACTCTATACCCTGCACTCTATACCCTACACTCTATACCCTACACTCTACACTCTATACCCTACACTCTATACCCTACACTCTACACTCTATGCCCTACACTCTACATTCTATACCCTACACTCTACACTCTATACCCTACACTCTACACTCTATACCCTACACTCTATACCCTATACTCTATACCCTACACTCTACACTCTATGCCCTACACTCTACACTTTATACCTTACACTCTACACTCTATTCCCTACACTCTATACCCTACACTCTATACCCTACACTCTATACCCTACACTCTACACCCCACACTCTATACCCTACACTCTATACCATACACTCTATACCCTACACTCTACACTCTATACCCTACACTCTACACCCTACACTCTATACACTACACTCTAATCCCTACACTCTACACTATATACCCCACACTCTATACCCTACACTCTCTACCCTACACTCTCTACCCTACACTCTATACCCTACACTCTATACCCTACACTCTACACTCTATACCCTACACTCTATACCCTACACTCTACACCCTGCACTCTATACCCTACACACTATACCCTACACTCTACACTCTATACCCTACACTCTATACCCTACACTCTATACCCTACACTCTATACCCTACACTCTACACTCTATACCCTACACTCTATAGCCTACACTCTACAATCTATACCCTACACTCTATACCCTACACTCTATACCCTACAGTCTATACCCTACACTCTATACCCTACACTCTACACTCTATACCTTACACTCTACACTCTATTCCCTACACTCTATACCCTACACTCTATACCCTACACTCTATACCCTACACTCTATACCCTACACTCTACACCCTACACTCTATACCCTACACTCTATACAATACACTCTATACCCTACACTCTACACTCTATACCCTACACTCTACACCCTACACTCTATACCCTACACTCTAATCCCTACACTCTACACTCTATACCCTACACTATATACCCTACACTCTACACTCTATACCTTACACTCTACACTCTATTCCCTACACTCTATACCCTACACTCTATACCCGACACTCTATACACTCTACTCTATACCCTACACTCTACACCCTTCACTCTATACCCTACACTCTATACCATACACTCTATACCCTACACTCTACACTCTATACCCTACACTCTACACCCTACACTCTATACCCTACACTCTTATCCCTACACTCTACACTCTATACCCTACACTCTATACCCTACACTCTATACCCTACACTCTACTCTCTCTACCCTACACTCTATACCCTGCACTCTATACCCTACACTCTATACCCTACACTCTACACTCTATACCCTACACTCTACACTCTATACCCTACACTCTATACCCTACACTCTATACCCTACACTCTATACCCTACACTCTACTCTCTATGCCCTACACTTTACACTCTATACCCTACACTCTACACTCTATACCCTACACTCTACACTCTATACCCTACACTCTATAACCTACACTCTATACCCTACACTCTACACTCTATGCCCTACACTCTACACTCTATACCTTACACTCTACACTCTATTCCCTACACTCTATACCCTACACTCTATACCCCACACTCTATACCCTACACTCTACACCCTACACTCTATACCCTACACTCTATACCATACACTCTATACCCTACACTCTACACTCTATACCCTACACTCTACACCCTACACTCTATACACTACACTCTAATCCCTACACTCTACACTATATACCCTACACTCTATACCCTACACTCTCTACCCTACACTCTCTACCCTACACTCTATACCCTACACTCTATACCCTACACTCTACACTCTATACCCTACAATCTACACTCTATACCCTACACTCTATACCCTACACTCTATACCCTACACTCTACACTCTATGCCCTACACTCTACACTCTATACCCTACACTCTAAACCCTACACTCTATACCCTACACTCTACACTCTATACCCTACACTCTATACCCTACACTCTATGCCCTACACTCTATACCCTACACTCTATACCCTACACTCTATACCCTACACTCTACACTCTATACCCTACACTCTATACCCTACACTCTATACCCTACACTCTACACTCTATACCCTACACTCTATACCCTACACTCTATACCCTACACTCTACACTCTATACCCTACACTCTATACCCTACACTCTATGCCCTACACTCTATACCCTACACTCTATACCCTACACTCTATACCCTACACTCTATACCCTACACTCTACACTCTATACCCTACACTCTATACCCTACACTCAATACCCTACACTCTACACTCTATACCCTACACTCTATGCCCTACACTCTATACCCTACAATCTACACTCTATACCCTACACTCTATACCCTACACTCTATGCCCTACACTCTATACCCTACACTCTATACCCTACACTCTATACCCTACACTCTATACCCTACACTCTATACCCTACCTCTACACTCTATACCCTACACTCTATACCCTACACTCTATGCCCTACACTCTATACCCTACACTCTATACCCTACACTCTATACCCTACACTCTACACTCTATACCCTACACTCTATACCCTACACTCTATACCCTACACTCTACACTCTATTCCCTACACTCTATACCCTACACTCTATACCCTACACTCTACACTCTATACCCTACACTCTATACCCTACACTTTATACCCTACACTCTACACTCTATACCCTACACTCTATACCCTACACTCTATGCCCTACACTCTATACCCTACACTCTATACCCTACACTATATACCCTACACTCTACACTCTATACCCTACACTCTATACCCTACACTCTATACCCTACACTCTACACTCTATACCCTACACTCTATACCCTACACTCTATAACCTACACTCTACACTCTATACCCTACACTCTATACCCTACACTCTATACCCTACACTCTACACTCTATACCCTACACTCTATAACCTACACTCTATACCCTACACTCTACACTCTATACCCTACACTCTATGCCCTACACTCTATACCCTACACTCTACACTCTATACCCTACACTCTATACCATACACTCTATGCCCTACACTCTATACCCTACACTCTATACCCTACACTCTATACCCTACACTCTATACCCTACACTCTGTACCCTACACTCTATACCCTACACTCTACACTCTATACCCTACACTCTATAGCCTACACTCTATGCCCTACACTCTATACCCTACACTCTATACCCTACACTCTATACCCTACACTCTACACTCTATACCCTACACTCTATACCCTACACTCTACACTCTATTCCCTACACTCTATACCCTACACTCTATACCCTACACTCTATACCATACACTCTATACCCTACACTCTACACTCTATACCCTACACTCTACATCCTACACTCTATACCCTACACTCTAATCCCGACACTCTACACGCTATACCCTACACTCTATACCCTACACTCTATACCCTACACTCTACACTCTCTACCCTACACTCTATACCCTACACTCTATAACATACACTCTATACCCTACACTCTATACCCTACACTCTATACCATACACTCTACACTCTATACCCTACACTCTATACCATACACTCTACACCATACACTCTATAGCATACACTCTATACCCTACACTCTACACTCTATACCCTACACTCTATACCCTACACTCTACACCCTGCACTCTATACCCTACACACTATACCCTACACTCTACACTCTATACCCTACTCTCTATACCCTACACTCTATTCCCTACACTCTATACCCTACACTCTATACCCTACACTCTATACCCTACACTCTGTACCCTACACTCTATACCCTACACTCTACACTCTATACCCTACACTCTATAGCCTACACTCTATGCCCTACACTCTATACCCTACACTCTATACCCTACACTCTATACCCTACACTCTACACTCTATACCCTACACTCTATACCCTACACTCTACACTCTATTCCCTACACTCTATACCCTACACTATATACCCTACACTCTATACCATACACTCTATACCCTACACTCTACACTCTATACCCTACACTCTACATCCTACACTCTATACCCTACACTCTAATCCCGACACTCTACACGCTATACCCTACACTCTATACCCTACACTCTATACCCTACACTCTACACTCTCTACCCTACACTCTATACCCTACACTCTATAACATACACTCTATACCCTACACTCTATACCCTACACTCTATACCATACACTCTACACTCTATACCCTACACTCTATACCATACACTCTACACCATACACTCTATAGCATACACTCTATACCCTACACTCTACACTCTATACCCTACACTCTATACCCTACACTCTACACCCTGCACTCTATACCCTACACACTATACCCTACACTCTACACTCTATACCCTACTCTCTATACCCTACACTCTATTCCCTACACTCTATACCCTACACTCTATACCCTACACTCTATACCCTACACTCTGTACCCTACACTCTATACCCTACACTCTACACTCTATACCCTACACTCTATACCCTACACTCTATGCCCTACACTCTATACCCTACACTCTATACCCTACACTCTATACCCTACACTCTACACTCTATACCCTACACTCTATACCCTACACTCTATACCCTACACTCTACACTCTATTCCCTACACTCTATACCCTACACTCTATACCCTACACTCTATACCCTACACTCTATACCATACACTCTATACCCTACACTCTACACTCTATACCCTACACTCTACATCCTACACTCTATACCCTACACTCTAATCCCGACACTCTACACTCTATACCCTACACTCTATACCCTACACTCTATACCCTACACTCTACACTCTCTACCCTACACTCTATACCCTACACTCTATAACATACACTCTATACCCTACACTCTATACCCTACACTCTATACCATACACTCTACACTCTATACCCTACACTCTATACCATACACTCTACACCATACACTCTATAGCATACACTCTATACCCTACACTCTACACTCTATACCCTACACTCTATACCCTACACTCTACACCCTGCACTCTATACCCTACACACTATACCCTACACTCTACACTCTATACCCTACTCTCTATACCCTACACTCTATTCCCTACACTCTATACCCTACACTCTACACTCTATACCCTACACTCTATAGCCTGCACTCTACAATCTATACATAGTAACATAGTAACATAGTAACATAGTTAGTAAGGCCGAAAAAAGACATTTGTCCATCCAGTTCAGCCTATATTCCATCATAATAAATACCCAGATCTACGTCCTTCTACAGAACCTAATAATTGTATGATACAATATTGTTCTGCTCCAGGAAGACATCCAGGCCTCTCTTGAACCCCTCGACTGAGTTCGCCATCACCACCTCCTCAGGCAAGCAATTCCAGATTCTCACTGCCCTAACAGTAAAGAATCCTCTTCTATGTTGGTGGAAAAACCTTCTCTCCTCCAGACGCAAAGAATGCCCCCTTGTGCCCGTCACCTTCCTTGGTATAAACAGATCCTCAGCGAGATATTTGTATTGTCCCCTTATATACTTATACATGGTTATTAGATCGCCCCTCAGTCGTCTTTTTTCTAGACTAAATAATCCTAATTTCGCTAATCTATCTGGGTATTGTAGTTCTCCCATCCCCTTTATTAATTTTGTTGCCCTCCTTTGTACTCTCTCTAGTTCCATTATATCCTTCCTGAGCACCGGTGCCCAAAACTGGACACAGTACTCCATGTGCGGTCTAACTAGGGATTTGTACAGAGGCAGTATAATGCTCTCATCATGTGTATCCAGACCTCTTTTAATGCACCCCATGATCCTGTTTGCCTTGGCAGCTGCTGCCTGGCACTGGCTGCTCCAGGTAAGTTTATCATTAACTAGGATCCCCAAGTCCTTCTCCCTGTCAGATTTACCCAGTGGTTTCCCGTTCAGTGTGTAATGGTGATATTGATTCCCTCTTCCCATGTGTATAACCTTACATTTATCATTGTTAAACCTCATCTGCCACCTTTCAGCCCAAGTTTCCAACTTATCCAGATCCATCTGTAGCAGAATACTATCTTCTCTTGTATTAACTGCTTTACATAGTTTTGTATCATCTGCAAATATCGATATTTTACTGTGTAAACCTTCTACCAGATCATTAATGAATATGTTGAAGAGAACAGGTCCCAATACTGACCCCTGCGGTACCCCACTGGTCACAGCGACCCAGTTAGAGACTATACCATTTATAACCACCCTCTGCTTTCTATCACTAAGCCAGTTACTAACCCATTTACACACATTTTCCCCCAGACCAAGCATTCTCATTTTGTGTACCAACCTCTTGTGCGGCACGGTATCAAACGCTTACCCTAAACTCTATACCCTACAGTCTATACCCTACACTCTATACCCTACACTCTATACCTTACACTCTACACTCTATTCCCTACACTCTATACCCTACACTCTATACCCTACACTCTATACCCTACACTCTATACCCTACACTCTACACCCTACACTCTATACCCTACACTCTATACAATACACTCTATACCCTACACTCTACACTCTATACCCTACACTCTACACCCTACACTCTATACCCTACACTCTAATCCCTACACTCTACACTCTATACCCTACATTCTATACCCTACACTCTACACTCTATACCTTACACTCTACACTCTATTCCCTACACTCTATACCCTACACTCTATACCCTACACTCTATACACTACACTCTATACCCTACACTCTACACCCTACACTCTATACCCTACACTCTATACCATACACTCTATACCCTACACTCTACACTCTATACCATACACTCTACACCCTACACTCTATGCCCTACACTCTAATCCCTACACTCTACACTCTATACCCTACACTCTATACCCTACACTCTATACCCTACACTCTACACTCTCTACCCTACACTCTATACCCTGCACTCTATACCCTACACTCTATACCCTACACTCTACACTCTATACCCTACACTCTATACCCTACACTCTATACCCTACACTCTACACTCTATGCCCTACACTCTACATTCTATACCCTACACTCTACACTCTATACCCTACACTCTACACTCTATACCCTACACTCTATACCCTATACTCTATACCCTACACTCTACACTCTATGCCCTACACTCTACACTTTATACCTTACACTCTACACTCTATTCCCTACACTCTATACCCTACACTCTATACCCTACACTCTATACCCTACACTCTACACCCCACACTCTATACCCTACACTCTATACCATACACTCTATACCCTACACTCTACACTCTATACCCTACACTCTACACCCTACACTCTATACACTACACTCTAATCCCTACACTCTACACTATATACCCCACACTCTATACCCTACACTCTCTACCCTACACTCTCTACCCTACACTCTATACCCTACACTCTATACCCTACACTCTACACTCTATACCCTACACTCTATACCCTACACTCTACACCCTGCACTCTATACCCTACACACTATACCCTACACTCTACACTCTATACCCTACACTCTATACCCTACACTCTATACCCTACACTCTATACCCTACACTCTACACTCTATACCCTACACTCTATAGCCTACACTCTACAATCTATACCCTACACTCTATACCCTACACTCTATACCCTACAGTCTATACCCTACACTCTATACCCTACACTCTACACTCTATACCTTACACTCTACACTCTATTCCCTACACTCTATACCCTACACTCTATACCCTACACTCTATACCCTACACTCTATACCCTACACTCTACACCCTACACTCTATACCCTACACTCTATACAATACACTCTATACCCTACACTCTACACTCTATACCCTACACTCTACACCCTACACTCTATACCCTACACTCTAATCCCTACACTCTACACTCTATACCCTACACTATATACCCTACACTCTACACTCTATACCTTACACTCTACACTCTATTCCCTACACTCTATACCCTACACTCTATACCCTACACTCTATACACTCTACTCTATACCCTACACTCTACACCCTACACTCTATACCCTACACTCTATACCATACACTCTATACCCTACACTCTACACTCTATACCCTACACTCTACACCCTACACTCTATACCCTACACTCTTATCCCTACACTCTACACTCTATACCCTACACTCTATACCCTACACTCTATACCCTACACTCTACTCTCTCTACCCTACACTCTATACCC
Source organism: Ranitomeya imitator (assembly GCF_032444005.1). Taxonomy (NCBI): domain Eukaryota; kingdom Metazoa; phylum Chordata; class Amphibia; order Anura; family Dendrobatidae; genus Ranitomeya; species Ranitomeya imitator. Next base: position 104,987 of record NW_027194230.1, read on the forward strand.
TGCACTCTATACCCTACACTCTATACCCTACACTCTACACTCTATACCCTACACTCTACACTCTATACCCTACACTCTATACCCTACACTCTATACCCTACACTCTATACCCTACACTCTACTCTCTATGCCCTACACTCTACACTCTATACCCTACACTCTACACTCTATACCCTACACTCTACACTCTATACCCTACACTCTATACCCTACACTCTATACCCTACACTCTACACTCTATGCCCTACACTCTACACTCTATACCTTACACTCTACACTCTATTCCCTACACTCTATACCCTACACTCTATACCCCACACTCTATACCCTACACTCTACACCCTACACTCTATACCCTACACTCTATACCATACACTCTATACCCTACACTCTACACTCTAAACCCTACACTCTACACCCTACACTCTATACACTACACTCTAATCCCTACACTCTACACTATATACCCTACACTCTATACCCTACACTCTCTACCCTACACTCTCTACCCTACACTCTATACCCTACACTCTATACCCTACACTCTACACTCTATACCCTACAATCTACACTCTATACCCTACACTCTATACCCTACACTCTATACCCTACACTCTACACTCTATGCCCTACACTCTACACTCTATACCCTACACTCTAAACCCTACACTCTATACCCTACACTCTACACTCTATACCCTACACTCTATACCCTACACTCTATGCCCTACACTCTATACCCTACACTCTATACCCTACACTCTATACCCTACACTCTACACTCTATACCCTACACTCTATACCCTACACTCTATACCCTACACTCTATACCCTACACTCTATACCCTACACTCTATACCCTACACTCTACACTCTATACCCTACACTCTATACCCTACACTCTATGCCCTACACTCTATACCCTACACTCTATACCCTACACTCTATACCCTACACTCTATACCCTACACTCTACACTCTATACCCTACACTCTATACCCTACACTCTATACCCTACACTCTACACTCTATACCCTACACTCTATGCCCTACACTCTATACCCTACAATCTACACTCTATACCCTACACTCTATACCCTACACTCTATGCCCTACACTCTATACCCTACACTCTATACCCTACACTCTATACCCTACACTCTATACCCTACACTCTATACCCTACCTCTACACTCTATACCCTACACTCTATACCCTACACTCTATGCCCTACACTCTATACCCTACACTCTATACCCTACACTCTATACCCTACACTCTACACTCTATACCCTACACTCTATACCCTACACTCTATACCCTACACTCTACACTCTATTCCCTACACTCAATACCCTACACTCTATACCCTACACTCTACACTCTATACCCTACACTCTATACCCTACACTTTATACCCTACACTCTACACTCTATACCCTACACTCTATACCCTACACTCTATGCCCTACACTCTATACCCTACACTCTATACCCTACACTATATACCCTACACTCTACACTCTATACCCTACACTCTATACCCTACACTCTATACCCTACACTCTACACTCTATACCCTACACTCTATACCCTACACTCTATAACCTACACTCTACACTCTATACCCTACACTCTATACCCTACACTCTATACCCTACACTCTACACTCTATACCCTACACTCTATAACCTACACTCTATACCCTACACTCTACACTCTATACCCTACACTCTATGCCCTACACTCTATACCCTACACTCTACACTCTATACCCTACACTCTATACCATACACTCTATGCCCTACACTCTATACCCTACACTCTATACCCTACACTCTATACCCTACACTCTATACCCTACACTCTGTACCCTACACTCTATACCCTACACTCTACACTCTATACCCTACACTCTATAGCCTACACTCTATGCCCTACACTCTATACCCTACACTCTATACCCTACACTCTATACCCTACACTCTACACTCTATACCCTACACTCTATACCCTACACTCTACACTCTATTCCCTACACTCTATACCCTACACTCTATACCCTACACTCTATACCATACACTCTATACCCTACACTCTATACTCTATACCCTACACTCTACATCCTACACTCTATACCCTACACTCTAATCCCGACACTCTACACGCTATACCCTACACTCTATACCCTACACTCTATACCCTACACTCTACACTCTCTACCCTACACTCTATACCCTACACTCTATAACATACACTCTATACCCTACACTCTACACTCTATACCCTACACTCTATACCCTACACTTTATACCCTACACTCTACACTCTATACCCTACACTCTATACCCTACACTCTATGCCCTACACTCTATACCCTACACTCTATACCCTACACTATATACCCTACACTCTACACTCTATACCCTACACTCTATACCCTACACTCTATACCCTACACTCTACACTCTATACCCTACACTCTATACCCTACACTCTATAACCTACACTCTACACTCTATACCCTACACTCTATACCCTACACTCTATACCCTACACTCTACACTCTATACCCTACACTCTATAACCTACACTCTATACCCTACACTCTACACTCTATACCCTACACTCTATGCCCTACACTCTATACCCTACACTCTACACTCTATACCCTACACTCTATACCATACACTCTATGCCCTACACTCTATACCCTACACTCTATACCCTACACTCTATACCCTACACTCTATACCCTACACTCTGTACCCTACACTCTATACCCTACACTCTACACTCTATACCCTACACTCTATAGCCTACACTCTATGCCCTACACTCTATACCCTACACTCTATACCCTACACTCTATACCCTACACTCTACACTCTATACCCTACACTCTATACCCTACACTCTACACTCTATTCCCTACACTCTATACCCTACACTCTATACCCTACACTCTATACCATACACTCTATACCCTACACTCTACACTCTATACCCTACACTCTACATCCTACACTCTATACCCTACACTCTAATCCCGACACTCTACACGCTATACCCTACACTCTATACCCTACACTCTATACCCTACACTCTACACTCTCTACCCTACACTCTATACCCTACACTCTATAACATACACTCTATACCCTACACTCTATACCCTACACTCTATACCATACACTCTACACTCTATACCCTACACTCTATACCATACACTCTACACCATACACTCTATAGCATACACTCTATACCCTACACTCTACACTCTATACCCTACACTCTATACCCTACACACTATACCCTACACTCTACACTCTATACCATACTCTCTATACCCTACACTCTATTCCCTACACTCTATACCCTACACTCTACACTCTATACCCTACACTCTATAGCCTACACTCTACAATCTATACCCTACACTCTATACCCTACACTCTATACCCTACAGTCTATACCCTACACTCTATACCCTACACTCTACACTCTATACCTTACACTCTACACTCTATTCCCTACACTCTATACCCTACACTCTATACCCTACACTCTATACCCTACACTCTATACCCTACACTCTACACCCTACACTCTATACCCTACACTCTATACAATACACTCTATACCCTACACTCTACACTCTATACCCTACACTCTACACCCTACACTCTATACCCTACACTCTAATCCCTACACTCTACACTCTATACCCTACACTCTATACCCTACACTCTACACTCTATACCTTACACTCTACACTCTATTCCCTACACTCTATACCCTACACTCTATACCCTACACTCTATACACTACACTCTATACCCTACACTCTACACCCTACACTCTATACCCTACACTCTATACCATACACTCTATACCCTACACTCTACACTCTATACCCTACACTCTATACCCTACACTCTATACCCTCCACTCTACACTCTATACCCTACACTCTATACCCTACACTCTATACCCTACACTCTACACTCTATACCCTACACTCTATGCCCTACACTCTATACCCTACACTCTACACTCTATACCCTACACTCTATACCCTACACTCTATGCCCTACACTCTATACCCTACACTCTATACCCTACACTCTACACTCTATACCCTACACTCTATACCCTACACTCTATACCCTACACTCTACACTCTATACCCTACACTCTATACCCTACACTCTATACCCTCCACTCTACACTCTATACCCTACACTCTATACCCTACACTCTATACCCTACACTCTACACTCTATACCCTACACTCTATGCCCTACACTCTATACCCTACACTCTACACTCTATACCCTACACTCTATACCCTACACTCTATGCCCTACACTCTATACCCTACACTCTATACCCTACACTCTATACCCTACACTCTATACCCTACACTCTGTACCCTACACTCTATACCCTACACTCTACACTCTATACCCTACACTCTATACCCTACACTCTATGCCCTACACTCTATTCCCTACACTCTATACCCTACACTCTATACCCTACACTCTACACTCTATACCCTACACTCTATACCCTACACTCTATACCCTACACTCTACACTCTATTCCCTACACTCTATACCCTACACTCTATACCCTACACTCTATACCATACACTCTATACCCTACACTCTACACTCTATACCCTACACTCTACATCCTACACTCTATACCCTACACTCTAATCCCGACACTCTACACTCTATACCCTACACTCTATACCCTACACTCTATACCCTACACTCTACACTCTCTACCCTACACTCTATACCCTACACTCTATAACATACACTCTATACCCTACACTCTATACCCTACACTCTATACCATACACTCTACACTCTATACCCTACACTCTATACCATACACTCTACACCATACACTCTATAGCATACACTCTATACCCTACACTCTACACTCTATACCCTACACTCTATACCCTACACTCTACACCCTGCACTCTATACCCTACACACTATACCCTACACTCTACACTCTATACCCTACTCTCTATACCCTACACTCTATTCCCTACACTCTATACCCTACACTCTATACCCTACACTCTACACCCTACACTCTATACCCTACACTCTATACAATACACTCTATACCCTACACTCTACACTCTATACCCTACACTCTACACCCTACACTCTATACCCTACACTCTAATCCCTACACTCTACACTCTATACCCTACACTCTACACTCTATACCTTACACTCTACACTCTATTCCCTACACTCTATACCCTACACTCTATACCCTACACTCTATACCCTACACTCTATACCCTACACTCTACACCCTACACTCTATGCCCTACACTCTATACCCTACACTCTATACCCTACACTCTACACTCTATACCCTACACTCTATACCCTACACTCTATACCCTACACTCTACACTCTATACCCTACACTCTATACCCTCCACTCTACACTCTATACCCTACACTCTATACCCTACACTCTATACCCTACACTCTACACTCTATACCCTACACTCTATGCCCTACACTCTATACCCTACACTCTACACTCTATACCCTACACTCTATACCCTACACTCTATGCCCTACACTCTATACCCTACACTCTATACCCTACACTCTATACCCTACACTCTGTACCCTACACTCTATACCCTACACTCTACACTCTATACCCTACACTCTATACCCTACACTCTATGCCCTACACTCTATACCCTACACTCTATACCCTACACTCTATATCCTACACTCTACACTCTATACCCTACACTCTATACCCTACACTCTATACCCTACACTCTACACTCTATTCCCTACACTCTATACCCTACACTCTATACCCTACACTCTATACCATACACTCTATACCCTACACTCTACACTCTATACCCTACACTCTACATCCTACACTCTATACCCTACACTCTAATCCCGACACTCTACACTCTATACCCTACACTCTATACCCTACACTCTATACCCTACACTCTACACTCTCTACCCTACACTCTATACCCTACACTCTATAACATACACTCTATACCCTACACTCTATACCCTACACTCTATACCATACACTCTACACTCTATACCCTACACTCTATACCATACACTCTACACCATACACTCTATAGCATACACTCTATACCCTACACTCTACACTCTATACCCTACACTCTATACCCTACACTCTACACCCTGCACTCTATACCCTACACACTATACCCTACACTCTACACTCTATACCCTACTCTCTATACCCTACACTCTATTCCCTACACTCTATACCCTACACTCTACACTCTATACCCTACACTCTATAGCCTACACTCTACAATCTATACCCTACACTCTATACCCTACACTCTATACCCTACAGTCTATACCCTACACTCTATACCCTACACTCTACACTCTATACCTTACACTCTACACTCTATTCCCTACACTCTATACCCTACACTCTATACCCTACACTCTATACCCTACACTCTACACCCTACACTCTATGCCCTACACTCTATACCCTACACTCTATACCCTACACTCTACACTCTATACCCTACACTCTATACCCTACACTCTATACCCTACACTCTACACTCTATACCCTACACTCTATACCCTACACTCTATACCCTCCACTCTACACTCTATACCCTACACTCTATACCCTACACTCTATACCCTACACTCTACACTCTATACCCTACACTCTATGCCCTACACTCTATACCCTACACTCTACACTCTATACCCTACACTCTATACCCTACACTCTATGCCCTACACTCTATACCCTACACTCTATACCCTACACTCTATACCCTACACTCTGTACCCTACACTCTATACCCTACACTCTACACTCTATACCCTACACTCTATACCCTACACTCTATGCCCTACACTCTATACCCTACACTCTATACCCTACACTCTATACCCTACACTCTACAATCTATACCCTACACTCTATACCCTACACTCTATACCCTACACTCTACACTCTATTCCCTACACTCTATACCCTACACTCTATACCCTACACTCTATACCATACACTCTATACCCTACACTCTACACTCTATACCCTACACTCTACATCCTACACTCTATACCCTACACTCTAATCCCGACACTCTACACTCTATACCCTACACTCTATACCCTACACTCTATACCCTACACTCTACACTCTCTACCCTACACTCTATACCCTACACTCTATAACATACACTCTATACCCTACACTCTATACCCTACACTCTATACCATACACTCTACACTCTATACCCTACACTCTATACCATACACTCTACACCATACACTCTATAGCATACACTCTATACCCTACACTCTACACTCTATACCCTACACTCTATACCCTACACTCTACACCCTGCACTCTATACCCTACACACTATACCCTACACTCTACACTCTATACCCTACTCTCTATACCCTACACTCTATTCCCTACACTCTATACCCTACACTCTACACTCTATACCCTACACTCTATAGCCTACACTCTACAATCTATACCCTACACTCTATACCCTACACTCTATACCCTACAGTCTATACCCTACACTCTATACCCTACACTCTACACTCTATACCTTACACTCTACACTCTATTCCCTACACTCTATACCCTACACTCTATACCCTACACTCTATACCCTACACTCTATACCCTACACTCTATACCCTACACTCTACACTCTATACCTTACACTCTACACTCTATTCCCTACACTCTATACCCTACACTCTATACCCTACACTCTATACCCTACACTCTACACCCTACACTCTATGCCCTACACTCTATACCCTACACTCTATACCCTACACTCTACACTCTATACCCTACACTCTATACCCTACACTCTATACCCTACACTCTACACTCTATACCCTACACTCTATACCCTACACTCTATACCATACACTCTACACTCTATACCCTACACTCTATACCATACACTCTACACCATACACTCTATAGCATACACTCTATACCCTACACTCTACACTCTATACCCTACACTCTATACCCTACACTCTACACCCTGCACTCTATACCCTACACACTATACCCTACACTCTACACTCTATACCCTACTCTCTATACCCTACACTCTATTCCCTACACTCTATACCCTACACTCTACACTCTATACCCTACACTCTATACCCTACACTCTATGCCCTACACTCTATACCCTACACTCAATACCCTACACTCTACACTCTATACCCTACACTCTATACCCTACACTCTATACCCTACACTCTACACTCTATACCCTACACTCTATACCCTACACTCTATACCCTCCACTCTACACTCTATACCCTACACTCTATACCCTACACTCTATACCCTACACTCTACACTCTATACCCTACACTCTATGCCCTACACTCTATACCCTACACTCTACACTCTATACGCTACACTCTATACCCTACACTCTATGCCCTACACTCTATACCCTACACTCTATACCCTACACTCTATACCCTACACTCTATACCCTACACTCTGTACCCTACACTCTATACCCTACACTCTACACTCTATACCCTACACTCTATACCCTACACTCTATGCCCTACACTCTATTCCCTACACTCTATACCCTACACTCTATACCCTACACTCTACACTCTATACCCTACACTCTATACCCTACACTCTATACCCTACACTCTACACGCTATTCCCTACACTCTATACCCTACACTCTATACCCTACACTCTATACCATACACTCTATACCCTACACTCTACACTCTATACCCTACACTCTACATCCTACACTCTATACCCTACACTCTAATCCCGACACTCTACACTCTATACCCTACACTCTATACCCTACACTCTATACCCTACACTCTACACTCTCTACCCTACACTCTATACCCTACACTCTATAACATACACTCTATACCCTACACTCTATACCCTACACTCTATACCATACACTCTACACTCTATACCCTACACTCTATACCATACACTCTACACCATACACTCTATAGCATACACTCTATACCCTACACTCTACACTCTATACCCTACACTCTATACCCTACACTCTACACCCTGCACTCTATACCCTACACACTATACCCTACACTCTACACTCTATACCCTACTCTCTATACCCTACACTCTATTCCCTACACTCTATACCCTACACTCTATACCCTACACTCTACACCCTACACTCTATACCCTACACTCTATACAATACACTCTATACCCTACACTCTACACTCTATACCCTACACTCTACACCCTACACTCTATACCCTACACTCTAATCCCTACACTCTACACTCTATACCCTACACTCTACACTCTATACCTTACACTCTACACTCTATTCCCTACACTCTATACCCTACACTCTATACCCTACACTCTATACCCTACACTCTATACCCTACACTCTACACCCTACACTTTATGCCCTACACTCTATACCCTACACTCTATACCCTACACTCTACACTCTATACCCTACACTCTATACCCTACACTCTATACCCTACACTCTACACTCTATACCCTACACTCTATACCCTCCACTCTACACTCTATACCCTACACTCTATACCCTACACTCTATACCCTACACTCTACACTCTATACCCTACACTCTATGCCCTACACTCTATACCCTACACTCTACACTCTATACCCTACACTCTATACCCTACACTCTATGCCCTACACTCTATACCCTACACTCTATACCCTACACTCTATACCCTACACTCTGTACCCTACACTCTATACCCTACACTCTACACTCTATACCCTACACTCTATACCCTACACTCTATGCCCTACACTCTATACCCTACACTCTATACCCTACACTCTATACCCTACACTCTACACTCTATACCCTACACTCTATACCCTACACTCTATACCCTACACTCTACACTCTATTCCCTACACTCTATACCCTACACTCTATACCCTACACTCTATACCATACACTCTATACCCTACACTCTACACTCTATACCCTACACTCTACATCCTACACTCTATACCCTACACTCTAATCCCGACACTCTACACTCTATACCCTACACTCTATACCCTACACTCTATACCCTACACTCTACACTCTCTACCCTACACTCTATACCCTACACTCTATAACATACACTCTATACCCTACACTCTATACCCTACACTCTATACCATACACTCTACACTCTATACCCTACACTCTATACCATACACTCTACACCATACACTCTATAGCATACACTCTATACCCTACACTCTACACTCTATACCCTACACTCTATACCCTACACTCTACACCCTGCACTCTATACCCTACACACTATACCCTACACTCTACACTCTATACCCTACTCTCTATACCCTACACTCTATTCCCTACACTCTATACCCTACACTCTACACTCTATACCCTACACTCTATAGCCTACACTCTACAATCTATACCCTACACTCTATACCCTACACTCTATACCCTACAGTCTATACCCTACACTCTATACCCTACACTCTACACTCTATACCTTACACTCTACACTCTATTCCCTACACTCTATACCCTACACTCTATACCCTACACTCTATACCCTACACTCTACACCCTACACTCTATGCCCTACACTCTATACCCTACACTCTATACCCTACACTCTACACTCTATACCCTACACTCTATACCCTACACTCTATACCCTACACTCTACACTCTATACCCTACACTCTATACCCTACACTCTATACCCTCCACTCTACACTCTATACCCTACACTCTATACCCTACACTCTATACCCTACACTCTACACTCTATACCCTACACTCTATGCCCTACACTCTATACCCTACACTCTACACTCTATACCCTACACTCTATACCCTACACTCTATGCCCTACACTCTATACCCTACACTCTATACCCTACACTCTATACCCTACACTCTGTACCCTACACTCTATACCCTACACTCTACACTCTATACCCTACACTCTATACCCTACACTCTATGCCCTACACTCTATACCCTACACTCTATACCCTACACTCTATACCCTACACTCTACAATCTATACCCTACACTCTATACCCTACACTCTATACCCTACACTCTACACTCTATTCCCTACACTCTATACCCTACACTCTATACCCTACACTCTATACCATACACTCTATACCCTACACTCTACACTCTATACCCTACACTCTACATCCTACACTCTATACCCTACACTCTAATCCCGACACTCTACACTCTATACCCTACACTCTATACCCTACACTCTATACCCTACACTCTACACTCTCTACCCTACACTCTATACCCTACACTCTATAACATACACTCTATACCCTACACTCTATACCCTACACTCTACACCCTGCACTCTATACCCTACACACTATACCCTACACTCTACACTCTATACCCTACTCTCTATACCCTACACTCTATTCCCTACACTCTATACCCTACACTCTACACTCTATACCCTACACTCTATAGCCTACACTCTACAATCTATACCCTACACTCTATACCCTACACTCTATACCCTACAGTCTATACCCTACACTCTATACCCTACACTCTACACTCTATACCTTACACTCTACACTCTATTCCCTACACTCTATACCCTACACTCTATACCCTACACTCTATACCCTACACTCTATACCCTACACTCTATACCCTACACTCTACACTCTATACCTTACACTCTACACTCTATTCCCTACACTCTATACCCTACACTCTATACCCTACACTCTATACCCTACACTCTACACCCTACACTCTATGCCCTACACTCTATACCCTACACTCTATACCCTACACTCTACACTCTATACCCTACACTCTATACCCTACACTCTATACCCTACACTCTACACTCTATACCCTACACTCTATACCCTACACTCTATACCCTCCACTCTACACTCTATACCCTACACTCTATACCCTACACTCTATACCCTACACTCTACACTCTATACCCTACACTCTATGCCCTACACTCTATACCCTACACTCTACACTCTATACCCTACACTCTACACTCTATACCCTACACTCTATACCCTACACTCTACACCCTGCACTCTATACCCTACACACTATACCCTACACTCTACACTCTATACCCTACTCTCTATACCCTACACTCTATTCCCTACACTCTATACCCTACACTCTACACTCTATACCCTACACTCTATAGCCTACACTCTACAATCTATACCCTACACTCTATACCCTACACTCTATACCCTACAGTCTATACCCTACACTCTATACCCTACACTCTACACTCTATACCTTACACTCTACACTCTATTCCCTACACTCTATACCCTACACTCTATACCCTACACTCTATACCCTACACTCTATACCCTACACTCTATACCCTACACTCTACACTCTATACCTTACACTCTACACTCTATTCCCTACACTCTATACCCTACACTCTATACCCTACACTCTATACCCTACACTCTACACCCTACACTCTATGCCCTACACTCTATACCCTACACTCTATACCCTACACTCTACACTCTATACCCTACACTCTATACCCTACACTCTATACCCTACACTCTACACTCTATACCCTACACTCTATACCCTACACTCTATACCCTCCACTCTACACTCTATACCCTACACTCTATACCCTACACTCTATACCCTACACTCTACACTCTATACCCTACACTCTATGCCCTACACTCTATACCCTACACTCTACACTCTATACCCTACACTCTATACCCTACACTCTATGCCCTACACTCTATACCCTACACTCTATACCCTACACTCTATACCCTACACTCTGTACCCTACACTCTATACCCTACACTCTACACTCTATACCCTACACTCTATACCCTACACTCTATGCCCTACACTCTATACCCTACACTCTATACCCTACACTCTATACCCTACACTCTACAATCTATACCCTACACTCTATACCCTACACTCTATACCCTACACTCTACACTCTATTCCCTACACTCTATACCCTACACTCTATACCCTACACTCTATACCATACACTCTATACCCTACACTCTACACTCTATACCCTACACTCTACATCCTACACTCTATACCCTACACTCTAATCCCGACACTCTACACTCTATACCCTACACTCTATACCCTACACTCTATACCCTACACTCTACACTCTCTACCCTACACTCTATACCCTACACTCTATAACATACACTCTATACCCTACACTCTATACCCTACACTCTATACCATACACTCTACACTCTATACCCTACACTCTATACCATACACTCTACACCATACACTCTATAGCATACACTCTATACCCTACACTCTACACTCTATACCCTACACTCTATACCCTACACTCTACACCCTGCACTCTATACCCTACACACTATACCCTACACTCTACACTCTATACCCTACTCTCTATACCCTACACTCTATTCCCTACACTCTATACCCTACACTCTACACTCTATACCCTACACTCTATAGCCTACACTCTACAATCTATACCCTACACTCTATACCCTACACTCTATACCCTACAGTCTATACCCTACACTCTATACCCTACACTCTACACTCTATACCTTACACTCTACACTCTATTCCCTACACTCTATACCCTACACTCTATACCCTACACTCTATACCCTACACTCTATACCCTACACTCTACACCCTACACTCTATACCCTACACTCTATACAATACACTCTATACCCTACACTCTACACTCTATACCCTACACTCTACACCCTACACTCTATACCCTACACTCTAATCCCTACACTCTACACTCTATACCCTACACTCTATACCCTACACTCTACACTCTATACCTTACACTCTACACTCTATTCCCTACACTCTATACCCTACACTCTATACCCTACACTCTATACACTACACTCTATACCCTACACTCTACACCCTACACTCTATACCCTACACTCTATACCATACACTCTATACCCTACACTCTACACTCTATACCCTACACTCTACACCCTACACTCTATACCCTACACTCTATACCCTACACTCTATACCCTACAGTCTATACCCTACACTCTATACCCTACACTCTACACTCTATACCTTACACTCTACACTCTATTCCCTACACTCTATACCCTACACTCTATACCCTACACTCTATACCCTACACTCTATACCCTACACTCTACACCCTACACTCTATGCCCTACACTCTATACCCTACACTCTATACCCTACACTCTACACTCTATACCCTACACTCTATACCCTACACTCTATACCCTACACTCTACACTCTATACCCTACACTCTATACCCTACACTCTATACCCTCCACTCTACACTCTATACCCTACACTCTATACCCTACACTCTATACCCTACACTCTACACTCTATACCCTACACTCTATGCCCTACACTCTATACCCTACACTCTACACTCTATACCCTACACTCTATACCCTACACTCTATGCCCTACACTCTATACCCTACACTCTATACCCTACACTCTATACCCTACACTCTGTACCCTACACTCTATACCCTACACTCTACACTCTATACCCTACACTCTATACCCTACACTCTATGCCCTACACTCTATACCCTACACTCTATACCCTACACTCTATACCCTACACTCTATGCCCTACACTCTATACCCTACACTCTATACCCTACACTCTATACCCTACACTCTACACTCTATACCCTACACTCTATACCCTACACTCTATACCCTACACTCTACACTCTATTCCCTACACTCTATACCCTACACTCTATACCCTACACTCTATACCATACACTCTATACCCTACACTCTACACTCTATACCCTACACTCTACATCCTACACTCTATACCCTACACTCTAATCCCGACACTCTACACTCTATACCCTACACTCTATACCCTACACTCTATACCCTACACTCTACACTCTCTACCCTACACTCTATACCCTACACTCTATAACATACACTCTATACCCTACACTCTATACCCTACACTCTATACCATACACTCTACACTCTATACCCTACACTCTATACCATACACTCTACACCATACACTCTATAGCATACACTCTATACCCTACACTCTACACTCTATACCCTACACTCTATACCCTACACTCTACACCCTGCACTCTATACCCTACACACTATACCCTACACTCTACACTCTATACCCTACTCTCTATACCCTACACTCTATTCCCTACACTCTATACCCTACACTCTACACTCTATACCCTACACTCTATAGCGTACACTCTACAATCTATACCCTACACTCTATACCCTACACTCTATACCCTACAGTCTATACCCTACACTCTATACCCTACACTCTACACTCTATACCTTACACTCTACACTCTATTCCCTACACTCTATACCCTACACTCTATACCCTACACTCTATACCCTACACTCTATACCCTACACTCTACACCCTACACTCTATACCCTACACTCTATACAATACACTCTATACCCTACACTCTACACTCTATACCCTACACTCTACACCCTACACTCTATACCCTACACTCTAATCCCTACACTCTACACTCTATACCCTACACTCTATACCCTACACTCTACACTCTATACCTTACACTCTACACTCTATTCCCTACACTCTATACCCTACACTCTATACCCTACACTCTATACACTACACTCTATACCCTACACTCTACACCCTACACTCTATACCCTACACTCTATACCATACACTCTATACCCTACACTCTACACTCTATACCCTACACTCTACACCCTACACTCTATACCCTACACTCTATACCCTACACTCTACACTCTATACCCTACACTCTATACCCTACACTCTATACCCTACACTCTACACTCTATACCCTACACTCTATACCCTACACTCTATACCCTACACTCTACACTCTATACCCTACACTCTATACCCTACACTCTATACCCTACACTCTACACTCTATACCCTACACTCTATGCCCTACACTCTATACCCTACACTCTACACTCTATACCCTACACTCTATACCCTACACTCTATGCCCTACACTCTATACCCTACACTCTATACCCTACACTCTATACCCTACACTCTATACCCTACACTCTATACCCTACACTCTATACCCTACACTCTATGCCCTACACTCTATACCCTACACTCTATACCCTACACTCTATACCCTACACTCTACACTCTATACCCTACACTCTATACCCTACACTCTATACCCTACACTCTACACTCTATTCCCTACACTCTATACCCTACACTCTATACCCTACACTCTATACCATACACTCTATACCCTACACTCTACACTCTATACCCTACACTCTACATCCTACACTCTATACCCTACACTCTAATCCCGACACTCTACACTCTATACCCTACACTCTATACCCTACACTCTATACCCTACACTCTACACTCTCTACCCTACACTCTATACCCTACACTCTATAACATACACTCTATACCCTACACTCTATACCCTACACTCTATACCATACACTCTACACTCTATACCCTACACTCTATACCCTACACTCTACACCCTGCACTCTATACCCTACACACTATACCCTACACTCTACACTCTATACCCTACTCTCTATACCCTACACTCTATTCCCTACACTCTATACCCTACACTCTACACTCTATACCCTACACTCTATAGCCTACACTCTACAATCTATACCCTACACTCTATACCCTACACTCTATACCCTACAGTCTATACCCTGCACTCTATACCCTACACTCTACACTCTATACCTTACACTCTACACTCTATTCCCCACACTCTATACCCTACACTATATACCCTACACTCTATACCCTACACTCTATACAATACACTCTATACCCTACACTCTACACTCTATACCCTACACTCTACACCCTACACTCTATACCCTACACTCTAATCCCTACACTCTACACTCTATACCCTACACTCTATACCCTACACTCTACACTCTATACCTTACACTCTACACTCTATTCCCTACACTCTATACCCTACACTCTATACCCTACACTCTATACACTACACTCTATACCCTACACTCTACACCCTACACTCTATACCCTACACTCTATACCATACACTCTATACCCTACACTCTACACTCTATACCCTACACTCTACACCCTACACTCTATACCCTACACTCTAATCCCTACACTCTACACTCTATACCCTACACTCTATACCCTACACTCTATACCCTACACTCTACACTCTCTACCCTACACTCTATACCCTGCACTCTATACCCTACACTCTATACCCTACACTCTACACTCTATACCCTACACTCTATACCCTACACTCTATACCCTACACTCTACACTCTATGCCCTACACTCTACACTCTATACCCTACACTCTACACTCTATACCCTACACTCTATACCCTACACTCTATACCCTACACTCTACACTCTATGCCCTACACTCTACACTCTATACCTTACACTCTACACTCTATTCCCTACACTCTATACCCTACACTCTATACCCTACACTCTACACCCCACACTCTATACCCTACACTCTATACCATACACTCTATACCCTACACTCTACACTCTATACCCTACACTCTACACCCTACACTCTATACACTACACTCTAATCCCTACACTCTACACTATATACCCTACACTCTCTACCCTACACTCTCTACCCTACACTCTCTACCCTACACTCTCTACCCTACACTCTATACCCTACACTCTACACTCTATACCCTACAATCTACACTCTATACCCTACACTCTATACCCTACACTCTATACCCTACACTCTACATTCTATGCCCTACACTCTACACTCTATACCCTACACTCTATACCCTACACTCTATACCCTACACTCTACACTCTATACCCTACACTCTATACCCTACAGTCTATGCCCTACACTCTATACCCTACACTCTATACCCTACACTCTATACCCTACACTCTACACTCTATACCCTACACTCTATACCCTACACTCTACACTCTATACCCTACACTCTATACCCTACACTCTATACCCTACACTCTACACTCTGTACCCTACACTCTATACCCTACACTCTATGCCCTACACTCTATACCCTACACTCTATACCCTACACTCTATACCCTACACTCTATACCCTACACTCTACACTCTATACCCTACACTCTATACCCTACACTCTATACCCTACACTCTACACTCTATACCCTACACTCTATGCCCTACACTCTATACCCTACACTCTATACCCTACACTCTATGCCCTACACTCTATACCCTACACTCTATACCCTACACTCTATACCCTACACTCTACACTCTATACCCTACACACTAAACCCTACACTCTATACCCTACACTCTACACTCTATACCCTACACTCTATACCCTACACTCTATGCCCTACACTCTATACCCTACACTCTATACCCTACACTCTATACCCTACACTCTACACTCTATACCCTACACTCTATACCCTACACTCTATACCCTACACTCTATTCCCTACACTCTATACCCTACACTCTATACCCTACACTCTATACCATACACTCTATACCCTACACTCTACACTCTATACCCTACACTCTACATCCTACACTCTATACCCTACACTCTAATCCCGACACTCTACACTCTATACCCTACACTCTATACCCTACACTCTATACCCTACACTCTACACTCTCTACCCTACACTCTATACCCTACACTCTACACTCTCTACCCTACACTCTATACCCTACACTCTATACCCTACACTCTATACCCTACACTCTATGCCCTACACTCTATACCCTACACTCTATACCCTACACTCTATACCCTACACTCTACACTCTATACCCTACACTCTATACCCTACACTCTATACCCTACACTCTACACTCTATACCCTACACTCTATACCCTACACTCTATACCCTACACTCTACACTCTATACCCTACACTCTATACCCTACACTCTATGCCCTACACTCTATACCCTACACTCTATACCCTACACTCTATACCCTACACTCTATACCCTACACTCTACACTCTATACCCTACACTCTATACCCTACACTCTATACCCTACACTCTACACTCTATACCCTACACTCTATGCCCTACACTCTATACCCTACACTCTACACTCTATACCCTACACTCTATACCCTACACTCTACACTCTATGCCCTACACTCTACACTCTATACCTTACACTCTACACTCTATTCCCTACACTCTATACCCTACACTCTATACCCTACACTCTATACCCTACACTCTACACCCCACACTCTATACCCTACACTCTATACCATACACTCTATACCCTACACTCTACACTCTATACCCTACACTCTACACCCTACACTCTATACACTACACTCTAATCCCTACACTCTACACTATATACCCTACACTCTATACCCTACATTCTCTACCCTACACTCTCTACCCTACACTCTATACCCTACACTCTATACCCTACACTCTACACTCTATACCCTACAATCTACACTCTATACCCTACACTCTATACCCTACACTCTATACCCTACACTCTACACTCTATACCCTACACTCTATACCCTACACTCTATACCCTACACTCTACACTCTATACCCTACACTCTATGCCCTACACTCTATACCCTACACTCTACACTCTATACCCTACACTCTATACCCTACACTCTATGCCCTACACTCTATACCCTACACTCTATACCCTACACTCTATACCCTACACTCTGTACCCTACACTCTATACCCTACACTCTACACTCTATACCCTACACTCTATACCCTACACTCTATGCCCTACACTCTATACCCTACACTCTATACCCTACACTCTATACCCTACACTCTACAATCTATACCCTACACTCTATACCCTACACTCTATACCCTACACTCTACACTCTATTCCCTACACTCTATACCCTACACTCTATACCCTACACTCTATACCATACACTCTATACCCTACACTCTACACTCTATACCCTACACTCTACATCCTACACTCTATACCCTACACTCTAATCCCGACACTCTACACTCTATACCCTACACTCTATACCCTACACTCTATACCCTACACTCTACACTCTCTACCCTACACTCTATACCCTACACTCTATAACATACACTCTATACCCTACACTCTATACCCTACACTCTATACCATACACTCTACACTCTATACCCTACACTCTATACCATACACTCTACACCATACACTCTATAGCATACACTCTATACCCTACACTCTACACTCTATACCCTACACTCTATACCCTACACTCTACACCCTGCACTCTATACCCTACACACTATACCCTACACTCTACACTCTATACCCTACTCTCTATACCCTACACTCTATTCCCTACACTCTATACCCTACACTCTACACTCTATACCCTACACTCTATAGCCTACACTCTACAATCTATACCCTACACTCTATACCCTACACTCTATACCCTACAGTCTATACCCTACACTCTATACCCTACACTCTACACTCTATACCTTACACTCTACACTCTATTCCCTACACTCTATACCCTACACTCTATACCCTACACTCTATACCCTACACTCTACACCCTACACTCTATACCCTACACTCTATACAATACACTCTATACCCTACACTCTACACTCTATACCCTACACTCTACACCCTACACTCTATACCCTACACTCTAATCCCTACACTCTACACTCTATACCCTACACTCTATACCCTACACTCTACACTCTATACCTTACACTCTACACTCTATTCCCTACACTCTATACACTACACTCTATACCCTACACTCTACACCCTACACTCTATACCCTACACTCTATACCATACACTCTATACCCTACACTCTACACTCTATACCCTACACTCTACACCCTACACTCTATACCCTACACTCTATACCCTACACTCTATACCCTACAGTCTATACCCTACACTCTATACCCTACACTCTACACTCTATACCTTACACTCTACACTCTATTCCCTACACTCTATACCCTACACTCTATACCCTACACTCTATACCCTACACTCTATACCCTACACTCTACACCCTACACTCTATGCCCTACACTCTATACCCTACACTCTATACCCTACACTCTACACTCTATACCCTACACTCTATACCCTACACTCTATACCCTACACTCTACACTCTATACCCTACACTCTATACCCTACACTCTATACCCTCCACTCTACACTCTATACCCTACACTCTATACCCTACACTCTATACCCTACACTCTACACTCTATACCCTACACTCTATGCCCTACACTCTATACCCTACACTCTACACTCTATACCCTACACTCTATACCCTACACTCTATGCCCTACACTCTATACCCTACACTCTATACCCTACACTCTATACCCTACACTCTGTACCCTACACTCTATACCCTACACTCTACACTCTATACCCTACACTCTATACCCTACACTCTATGCCCTACACTCTATACCCTACACTCTATACCCTACACTCTATACCCTACACTCTATGCCCTACACTCTATACCCTACACTCTATACCCTACACTCTATACCCTACACTCTACACTCTATACCCTACACTCTATACCCTACACTCTATACCCTACACTCTACACTCTATTCCCTACACTCTATACCCTACACTCTATACCCTACACTCTATACCATACACTCTATACCCTACACTCTACACTCTATACCCTACACTCTACATCCTACACTCTATACCCTACACTCTAATCCCGACACTCTACACTCTATACCCTACACTCTATACCCTACACTCTATACCCTACACTCTACACTCTCTACCCTACACTCTATACCCTACACTCTATAACATACACTCTATACCCTACACTCTATACCCTACACTCTATACCATACACTCTACACTCTATACCCTACACTCTATACCATACACTCTACACCATACACTCTATAGCATACACTCTATACCCTACACTCTACACTCTATACCCTACACTCTATACCCTACACTCTACACCCTGCACTCTATACCCTACACACTATACCCTACACTCTACACTCTATACCCTACTCTCTATACCCTACACTCTATTCCCTACACTCTATACCCTACACTCTACACTCTATACCCTACACTCTATAGCGTACACTCTACAATCTATACCCTACACTCTATACCCTACACTCTATACCCTACAGTCTATACCCTACACTCTATACCCTACACTCTACACTCTATACCTTACACTCTACACTCTATTCCCTACACTCTATACCCTACACTCTATACCCTACACTCTATACCCTACACTCTATACCCTACACTCTACACCCTACACTCTATACCCTACACTCTATACAATACACTCTATACCCTACACTCTACACTCTATACCCTACACTCTACACCCTACACTCTATACCCTACACTCTAATCCCTACACTCTACACTCTATACCCTACACTCTATACCCTACACTCTACACTCTATACCTTACACTCTACACTCTATTCCCTACACTCTATACCCTACACTCTATACCCTACACTCTATACCCTACACTCTATACCCTACACTCTACACCCTACACTCTATACCCTACACTCTATACCATACACTCTATACCCTACACTCTACACTCTATACCCTACACTCTACACCCTACACTCTATACCCTACACTCTATACCCTACACTCTACACTCTATACCCTACACTCTATACCCTACACTCTATACCCTACACTCTACACTCTATACCCTACACTCTATACCCTACACTCTATACCCTACACTCTACACTCTATACCCTACACTCTATACCCTACACTCTATACCCTACACTCTACACTCTATACCCTACACTCTATGCCCTACACTCTATACCCTACACTCTACACTCTATACCCTACACTCTATACCCTACACTCTATGCCCTACACTCTATACCCTACACTCTATACCCTACACTCTATACCCTACACTCTATACCCTACACTCTATACCCTACACTCTATACCCTACACTCTATGCCCTACACTCTATACCCTACACTCTATACCCTACACTCTATACCCTACACTCTACACTCTATACCCTACACTCTATACCCTACACTCTATACCCTACACTCTACACTCTATTCCCTACACTCTATACCCTACACTCTATACCCTACACTCTATACCATACACTCTATACCCTACACTCTACACTCTATACCCTACACTCTACATCCTACACTCTATACCCTACACTCTAATCCCAACACTCTACACTCTATACCCTACACTCTATACCCTACACTCTATACCCTACACTCTACACTCTCTACCCTACACTCTATACCCTACACTCTATAACATACACTCTATACCCTACACTCTATACCCTACACTCTATACCATACACTCTACACTCTATACCCTACACTCTATACCATACACTCTACACCATACACTCTATAGCATACACTCTATACCCTACACTCTACACTCTATACCCTACACTCTATACCCTACACTCTACACCCTGCACTCTATACCCTACACACTATACCCTACACTCTACACTCTATACCCTACTCTCTATACCCTACACTCTATTCCCTACACTCTATACCCTACACTCTACACTCTATACCCTACACTCTATAGCCTACACTCTACAATCTATACCCTACACTCTATACCCTACACTCTATACCCTACAGTCTATACCCTGCACTCTATACCCTACACTCTACACTCTATACCTTACACTCTACACTCTATTCCCCACACTCTATACCCTACACTCTATACCCTACACTCTATACCCTACACTCTATACAATACACTCTATACCCTACACTCTACACTCTATACCCTACACTCTACACCCTACACTCTATACCCTACACTCTAATCCCTACACTCTACACTCTATACCCTACACTCTATACCCTACACTCTACACTCTATACCTTACACTCTACACTCTATTCCCTACACTCTATACCCTACACTCTATACCCTACACTCTATACACTACACTCTATACCCTACACTCTACACCCTACACTCTATACCCTACACTCTATACCATACACTCTATACCCTACACTCTACACTCTATACCCTACACTCTACACCCTACACTCTATACCCTACACTCTAATCCCTACACTCTACACTCTATACCCTACACTCTATACCCTACACTCTATACCCTACACTCTACACTCTCTACCCTACACTCTATACCCTGCACTCTATACCCTACACTCTATACCCTACACTCTACACTCTATACCCTACACTCTATACCCTACACTCTATACCCTACACTCTACACTCTATGCCCTACACTCTACACTCTATACCCTACACTCTACACTCTATACCCTACACTCTATACCCTACACTCTATACCCTACACTCTACACTCTATGCCCTACACTCTACACTCTATACCTTACACTCTACACTCTATTCCCTACACTCTATACCCTACACTCTATACCCTACACTCTACACCCCACACTCTATACCCTACACTCTATACCATACACTCTATACCCTACACTCTACACTCTATACCCTACACTCTACACCCTACACTCTATACACTACACTCTAATCCCTACACTCTACACTATATACCCTACACTCTCTACCCTACACTCTCTACCCTACACTCTCTACCCTACACTCTATACCCTACACTCTACACTCTATACCCTACAATCTACACTCTATACCCTACACTCTATACCCTACACTCTATACCCTACACTCTACATTCTATGCCCTACACTCTACACTCTATACCCTACACTCTATACCCTACACTCTATACCCTACACTCTACACTCTATACCCTACACTCTATACCCTACAGTCTATGCATTACACTCTATACCCTACACTCTATACCCTACACTCTATACCCTACACTCTACACTCTATACCCTACACTCTATACCCTACACTCTACACTCTATACCCTACACTCTATACCCTACACTCTATACCCTACACTCTACACTCTATACCCTACACTCTATACCCTACACTCTATGCCCTACACTCTATACCCTACACTCTATACCCTACACTCTATACCCTACACTCTATACCCTACACTCTACACTCTATACCCTACACTCTATACCCTACACTCTATACCCTACACTCTACACTCTATACCCTACACTCTATGCCCTACACTCTATACCCTACACTCTATACCCTACACTCTATGCCCTACACTCTATACCCTACACTCTATACCCTACACTCTATACCCTACACTCTACACTCTATACCCTACACACTAAACCCTACACTCTATACCCTACACTCTACACTCTATACCCTACACTCTATACCCTACACTCTATGCCCTACACTCTATACCCTACACTCTATACCCTACACTCTATACCCTACACTCTACACTCTATACCCTACACTCTATACCCTACACTCTATACCCTACACTCTATTCCCTACACTCTATACCCTACACTCTATACCCTACACTCTATACCATACACTCTATACCCTACACTCTACACTCTATACCCTACACTCTACATCCTACACTCTATACCCTACACTCTAATCCCGACACTCTACACTCTATACCCTACACTCTATACCCTACACTCTATACCCTACACTCTACACTCTCTACCCTACACTCTATACCCTACACTCTACACTCTCTACCCTACACTCTATACCCTACACTCTATACCCTACACTCTATACCCTACACTCTATGCCCTACACTCTATACCCTACACTCTATACCCTACACTCTATACCCTACACTCTACACTCTATACCCTACACTCTATACCCTACACTCTATACCCTACACTCTACACTCTATACCCTACACTCTATACCCTACACTCTATACCCTACACTCTACACTCTATACCCTACACTCTATACCCTACACTCTATGCCCTACACTCTATACCCTACACTCTATACCCTACACTCTATACCCTACACTCTATACCCTACACTCTACACTCTATACCCTACACTCTATACCCTACACTCTATACCCTACACTCTACACTCTATACCCTACACTCTATGCCCTACACTCTATACCCTACACTCTACACTCTATACCCTACACTCTATACCCTACACTCTACACTCTATGCCCTACACTCTACACTCTATACCTTACACTCTACACTCTATTCCCTACACTCTATACCCTACACTCTATACCCTACACTCTATACCCTACACTCTACACCCCACACTCTATACCCTACACTCTATACCATACACTCTATACCCTACACTCTACACTCTATACCCTACACTCTACACCCTACACTCTATACACTACACTCTAATCCCTACACTCTACACTATATACCCTACACTCTATACCCTACACTCTCTACCCTACACTCTCTACCCTACACTCTATACCCTACACTCTATACCCTACACTCTACACTCTATACCCTACAATCTACACTCTATACCCTACACTCTATACCCTACACTCTATACCCTACACTCTACACTCTATGCCCTACACTCTACACTCTATACCCTACACTCTATACCCTACACTCTATACCCTACACTCTACACTCTATACCCTACACTCTATACCCTACACTCTATGCCCTACACTCTATACCCTACACTCTATACCCTACACTCTATACCCTACACTCTACACTCTATACCCTACACTCTATACCCTACACTCTATACCCTACACTCTACACTCTATACCCTACACTCTATACCCTACACTCTATACCCTACACTCTACACTCTATACCCTACACTCTATACCCCACACTCTATGCCCTACACTCTATACCCTACACTCTATACCCTACTCTCTATACCGTACACTCTATACCCTACACTCTACACTCTATACCCTACACTCTATACCCTACACTCTATACCCTACACTCTACACTCTATACCCTACACTCTATGCCCTACACTCTATACCCTACACTCTATACCCTACACTCTATGCCCTACACTCTATACCCTACACTCTATACCCTACACTCTATACCCTACACTCTATACCCTACACTCTACACTCTATACCCTACACACTAATCCCTACACTCTATACCCTACACTCTACACTCTATACCCTACACTCTATACCCTACACTCTATGCCCTACACTCTATACCCTACACTCTATACCCTACACTCTATACCCTACACTCTACACTCTATACCCTACACTCTATACCCTACACTCTATACCCTACACTCTATTCCCTACACTCTATACCCTACACTCTATACCCTACACTCTATACCATACACTCTATACCCTACACTCTACACTCTATACCCTACACTCTACATCCTACACTCTATACCCTACACTCTAATCCCGACACTCTACACTCTATACCCTACACTCTATACCCTACACTCTATACCCTACACTCTACACTCTCTACCCTACACTCTATACCCTACACTCTATAACATACACTCTATACCCTACACTCTATACCCTACACTCTATACCATACACTCTACACTCTATACCCTACACTCTATACCATACACTCTACACCATACACTCTATAGCATACACTCTATACCCTACACTCTACACTCTATACCCTACACTCTATACCCTACACTCTATACCCTACACTCTATGCCTTACACTCTGTACCCTACACTCTATACCCTAAACTCTATGCCCTACACTCTATACCCTACACTCTATACCCTACACTCTATACCCTACACTCTATACCCTACACTCTACACTCTATACCCTACACACTAAACCCTACACTCTATACCCTACACTCTACACTCTATACCCTACACTCTATACCCTACACTCTATGCCCTACACTCTATACCCTACACTCTATACCCTACACTCTATACCCTACACTCTACACTCTATACCCTACACTCTATACCCTACACTCTACACCCTACACTCTATTCCCTACACTCTATACCCTACACTCTATACCCTACACTCTATACCATACACTCTATACCCTACACTCTACACTCTATACCCTACACTCTACATCCTACACTCTATACCCTACACTCTAATCCCGACACTCTACACTCTATACCCTACACTCTATACCCTACACTCTATACCCTACACTCTACACTCTCTACCCTACACTCTATACCCTACACTCTATGCCCTACACTCTATACCCTACACTCTATACCCTACACTCTATACCCTACACTCTATACCCTACACTCTACACTCTATACCCTACACACTAAACCCTACACTCTATACCCTACACTCTACACTCTATACCCTACACTCTATACGCTACACTCTATGCCCTACACTCTATACCCTACACTCTATACCCTACACTCTATACCCTACACTCTACACTCTATACCCTACACTCTATACCCTACACTCTATACCCTACACTCTATTCCCTACACTCTATACCCTACACTCTATACCCTACACTCTATACCATACACTCTATACCCTACACTCTACACTCTATACCCTACACTCTACATCCTACACTCTATACCCTACACTCTAATCCCGACACTCTACACTCTATACCCTACACTCTATACCCTACACTCTATACCCTACACTCTACACTCTCTACCCTACACTCTATACCCTACACTCTATAACATACACTCTATACCCTACACTCTATACCCTACACTCTATACCATACACTCTACACTCTATACCCTACACTCTATACCATACACTCTACACCATACACTCTATAGCATACACTCTATTCCCTACACTCTACACTCTATACCCTACACTCTATACCCTACACTCTATACCCTACACTCTATGCCCTACACTCTATACCCTACACTCTATACCCTACACTCTATACCCTAAACTCTACACTCTATACCCTACACTCTATACCCTACACTCTATACCCTACACTCTACACTTTATATCCTACACTCTATACCCTACACTCTATACCCTACACTCTACACTCTATACCCTACACTCTATACCCTACACTCTATGCCCTACACTCTATACCCTACACTCTATACCCTACACTCTATACCCTACACTCTATACCCTACACTCTACACTCTATACCCTACACTCTATACCCTACACTCTATACCCTACACTCTACACTCTATACCCTACACTCTATGCCCTACACTCTATACCCTACACTCTACACTCTATACCCTACACAAGATACCCTACACTCTATGCCCTACACTCTATACCCTACACTCTATACCCTACACTCTATACCCTACACTCTATACCCTACACTCTACACTCTATACCCTACACACTAAACCCTACACTCTATACCCTACACTCTACACTCTATACCCTACACTCTATACCCTACACTCTATGCCCTACACTCTATACCCTACACTCTATACCCTACACTCTATACCCTACACTCTACATTCTATACCCTACACTCTATACCCTACACTCTACACCCTACACTCTATTCCCTACACTCTATACCCTACACTCTATACCCTACACTCTATACCATACACTCTATACCCTACACTCTACACTCTATACCCTACACTCTACATCCTACACTCTATACCCTACACTCTAATCCCGACACTCTACACTCTATACCCTACACTCTATACCCTACACTCTATAACCTACACTCTACACTCTCTACCCTACACTCTATACCCTACACTCTATAACATACACTCTATACCCTACACTCTATACCCTACACTCTATACCATACACTCTACACTCTATACCCTACACTCTATACCATACACTCTACACCATACACTCTATACCATACACTCTATACCCTACACTCTACACTCTATACCCTACACTCTATACCCTACACTCTACACCCTGCACTCTATACCCTACACACTATACCCTACACTCTACACTCTATACCCTACACTCTATACCCTACACTCTATTCCCTACACTCTATTCCCTACACTCTATACCCTACACTCTATAGCCGACACTCTACAATCTATACCCTACACTCTATACCCTACACTCTATACCCTACAGTCTATACCCTACACTCTATACCCTACACTCTACACTCTATACCTTACACTCTACACTCTATTCCCTACACTCTATACCCTACACTCTATACCCTACACTCTATACCCTACACTCTATACCCTACACTCTACACCCTTCACTCTATACCCTACACTCTACACTCTATGCCCTACACTCTACAATCTATACCCTACACTCTACACTCTATACCCTACACTCTACACTCTATACCCTACACTCTATACCCTACACTCTATACCCTACACTCTACACTCTATGCCCTACACTCTACACTCTATACCTTACACTCTACACTCTATTCCCTACACGCTATACCCTACACTCTATACCCTACACTCTATACCCTACACTCTACACCCCACACTCTATACCCTACACTCTATACCATACACTCTATACCCTACACTCTACACTCTATACCCTACACTCTACACCCTACACTCTATACACTACACTCTAATCCCTACACTCTACACTATATACCCTACACTCTATACCCTACACTCTCTACCCTACACTCTCTACCCTACACTCTATACCCTATACTCTATACCCTACACTCTACACTCTATACCCTACAATCTACACTCTATACCCTACACTCTATACCCTACACTCTATACCCTACACTCTACACTCTATGCCCTACACTCTACCCTCTATACCCTACACTCTATACCCTACACTCTATACCCTACACTCTACACTCTATACCCTACACTCTATACCCTACACTCTATGCCCTACACTCTATACCCTACACTCTATACCCTACACTCTATACCCTACACTCTATACCCTACACTCTATACCCTACACTCTACACTCTATACCCTACACTCTATACCCTACACTCTATACCCTACACTCTACACTCTATACCATACACTCTATACCCTACACTCTATGCCCTACACTCTATACCCTACACTCTATACCCTACACTCTATGCCCTACACTCTATACCCTACACTCTACACTCTATACCCTACACTCTATACCCTACACTCTATACCCTACACTCTACACTCTATACCCTACACTCTATGCCCTACACTCTATACCCTACACTCTACACTCTATACCCTACACTCTATACCCTACACTCTATGCCCTACACTCTATACCCTACACTCTATACCCTACACTCTATACCCTACACTCTACACTCTATACCCTACACACTAAACCCTACACTCTATACCCTACACTCTACACTCTATACCCTACACTCTATACCCTACACTCTATGCCCTACACTCTATACCCTACACTCTATTTCCTACACTCTATACCCTACACTCTACACTCTATACCCTACACTCTATACCCTACACTCTATTCCCTACACTCTATACCCTACACTCTATACCCTACACTCTATACCATACACTCTATACCCTACACTCTACACTCTATACCCTACACTCTACATCCTACACTCTATACCCTACACTCTAATCCCGACACTCTACACTCTATACCCTACACTCTATACCCTACACTCTATACCCTACACTCTACACTCTCTACCCTACACTCTATACCCTACACTCTATAACATACACTCTATACCCTACACTCTATACCCTACACTCTATACCGTACACTCTACACTCTATACCCTACACTCTATACCATACACTCTACACCATACACTCTATAGCATACACTCTATACCCTACACTCTACACTCTATACCCTATACTCTATACCCTACACTCTATACCCTACACTCTATGCCCTACACTCTATACCCTACACTCTATACCCTACACTCTATACCCTACACTCTACACTCTATACCCTACACTCTATACCCTACACTCTACACCCTACACTCTACACTCTATACCCTACACTCTATACCCTACACTCTATACCCTACACTCTACACTCTATACCCTACACTCTATACCCTACACTCTATGCCCTACACTCTATACCCTACACTCTATACCCTACACTCTATACCCTACACTCTATACCCTACACTCTACACTCTATACCCTACACTCTACACTCTATACCCTACACTCTATGCCCTACACTCTATACCCTACACTCTACACTCTATGCCCTACACTCTACACTCTATACCTTACACTCTACACTCTATTCCCTACACTCTATACCCTACACTCTATACCCTATACTCTATACCCTACACTCTACACCCCACACTCTATACCCTACACTCTATACCATACACTCTATACCCTACACTCTACACTCTATACCCTACACTCTACACCCTACACTCTATACACTACACTCTAATCCCTACACTCTACACTATATACCCTACACTCTATACCCTACACTCTCTACCCTACACTCTCTACCCTACACTCTATACCCTACACTCTATACCCTACACTCTACACTCTATACCCTACAATCTACACTCTATACCCTACACTCTATACCCTACACGCTATACCCTACACTCTACACTTTATGCCCTACACTCTACACTCTATACCCTACACTCTATACCCTACACTCTATACCCTACACTCTACACTCTATACCCTACACTCTATACCCTACACTCTATGCCCTACACTCTATACCCTACACTCTATACCCTACACTCTATACCCTACACTCTACACTCTATACCCTACACTCTATACCCTACACTCTATACCCTACACTCTACACTCTATACCCTACACTCTATACCCTACACTCTATACCCTACACTCTACACTCTATACCCTACACTCTATACCCCACACTCTATGCCCTACACTCTATACCCTACACTCTATACCCTACTCTCTATACCGTACACTCTATACCCTACACTCTACACTCTATACCCTACACTCTATACCCTACACTCTATACCCTACACTCTACACTCTATACCCTACACTCTATGCCCTACACTCTATACCCTAAACTCTACACTCTATACCCTACACTCTATACCCTACACTCTATGCCCTACACTCTATACCCTACACTCTATACCCTACACTCTATACCCTACACTCTATACCCTACACTCTACACTCTATACCCTACACACTAATCCCTACACTCTATACCCTACACTCTACACTCTATACCCTACACTCTATACCCTACACTCTATGCCCTACACTCTATACCCTACACTCTATACCATACACTCTATACCCTACACTCTACACTCTATACCCTACACTCTACATCCTACACTCTATACCCTACACTCTAATCCCGACACTCTACACTCTATACCCTACACTCTATACCCTACACTCTATAACCTACACTCTACACTCTCTACCCTACACTCTATACCCTACACTCTATAACATACACTCTATACCCTACACTCTATACCCTACACTCTATACCATACACTCTACACTCTATACCCTACACTCTATACCATACACTCTACACCATACACTCTATACCATACACTCTATACCCTACACTCTACACTCTATACCCTATACTCTATACCCTACACTCTACACCCTGCACTCTATACCCTACACACTATACCCTACACTCTACACTCTATACCCTACACTCTATACCCTACACTCTATTCCCTACACTCTATTCCCTACACTCTATACCCTACACTCTATAGCCGACACTCTACAATCTATACCCTACACTCTATACCCTACACTCTATACCCTACAGTCTATACCCTACACTCTATACCCTACACTCTACACTCTATACCTTACACTCTACACTCTATTCCCTACACTCTATACCCTACACTCTATACCCTACACTCTATACCCTACACTCTATACCCTACACTCTACACCCTACACTCTATACCCTACACTCTACACTCTATGCCCTACACTCTACAATCTATACCCTACACTCTACACTCTATACCCTACACTCTACACTCTATACCCTACACTCTATACCCTACACTCTATACCCTACACTCTACACTCTATGCCCTACACTCTACACTCTATACCTTACACTCTACACTCTATTCCCTACACTCTATACCCTACACTCTATACCCTACACTCTATACCCTACACTCTACACCCCACACTCTATACCCTACACTCTATACCATACACTCTATACCCTACACTCTACACTCTATACCCTACACTCTACACCCTACACTCTATACACTACACTCTAATCCCTACACTCTACACTATATACCCTACACTCTATACCCTACACTCTCTACCCTACACTCTCTACCCTACACTCTATACCCTATACTCTATACCCTACACTCTACACTCTATACCCTACAATCTACACTCTATACCCTACACTCTATACCCTACACTCTATACCCTACACTCTACACTCTATGCCCTACACTCTACACTCTATACCCTACACTCTATACCCTACACTCTATGCCCTACACTCTATACCCTACACTCTATACCCTACACTCTATACCCTACACTCTATACCCTACACTCTACACTCTATACCCTACACTCTATACCCTACACTCTATACCCTACACTCTACACTCTATACCCTACACTCTATACCCTACACTCTATGCCCTACACTCTATACCCTACACTCTATACCCTACACTCTATACCCTACACTCTATACCCTACACTCTACACTCTATACCCTACACTCTATACCCTACACTCTATACCCTACACTCTACACTCTATACCCTACACTCTATGCCCTACACTCTATACCCTACACTCTATACTCTATACCCTACACTCTATACCCTACACTCTATGCCCTACACTCTATACCCTACCCTCTATACCCTACACTCTATACCCTACACTCTACACTCTATACCCTACACACTAAACCCTACACTCTATACCCTACACTCTACACTCTATACCCTACACTCTATATCCTACACTCTATGCCCTACACTCTATACCCTACACTCTATTTCCTACACTCTATACCCTACACTCTACACTCTATACCCTACACTCTATACCCTACACTCTATTCCCTACACTCTATACCCTACACTCTATACCCTACACTCTATACCATACACTCTATACCCTACACTCTACACTCTATACCCTACACTCTACATCCTACACTCTATACCCTACACTCTAATCCCGACACTCTACACTCTATACCCTACACTCTATACCCTACACTCTATACCCTACACTCTACACTCTCTACCCTACACTCTATACCCTACACTCTATAACATACACTCTATACCCTACACTCTATACCCTACACGCTATACCATACACTCTACACTCTATACCCTACACTCTATACCATACACTCTACACCATACACTCTATAGCATACACTCTATACCCTACACTCTACACTCTATACCCTATACTCTATACCCTACACTCTATACCCTACACTCTATGCCCTACACTCTATACCCTACACTCTATACCCTACACTCTATACCCTACACTCTACACTCTATACCCTACACTCTATACCCTACACTCTACACCCTACACTCTACACTCTATACCCTACACTCTATACCCTACACTCTATACCCTACACTCTACACTCTATACCCTACACTCTATACCCTACACTCTATGCCCTACACTCTATACCCTACACTCTATACCCTACACTCTATACCCTACACTCTATACCCTACACTCTACACTCTATACCCTACACTCTATACCCTACACTCTATACCCTACACTCTACACTCTATACCCTACACTCTATGCCCTACACTCTATACCCTACACTCTACACTCTATACCCTACACTCTATACCCTACACTCTACACTCTATGCCCTACACTCTACACTCTATACCTTACACTCTACACTCTATTCCCTACACTCTATACCCTACACTCTATACCCTATACTCTATACCCTACACTCTACACCCCACACTCTATACCCTACACTCTATACCATACACTCTATACCCTACACTCTACACTCTATACCCTACACTCTACACCCTACACTCTATACACTACACTCTAATCCCTACACTCTACACTATATACCCTACACTCTATACCCTACACTCTCTACCCTACACTCTCTACCCTACACTCTATACCCTACACTCTATACCCTACACTCTACACTCTATACCCTACAATCTACACTCTATACCCTACACTCTATACCCTACACTCTATACCCTACACTCTACACTTTATGCCCTACACTCTACACTCTATACCCTACACTCTATACCCTACACTCTACACTCTATACCCTACACTCTATACCCTACACTCTATGCCCTACACTCTATACCCTACACTCTATACCCTACACTCTATACCCTACACTCTACACTCTATACCCTACACTCTATACCCTACACTCTATACCCTACACTCTACACTCTATACCCTACACTCTATACCATACACTCTATACCCTACACTCTACACTCTATACCCTACACTCTATACCCCACACTCTATGCCCTACACTCTATACCCTACACTCTATACCCTACTCTCTATACCGTACACTCTATACCCTACACTCTACACTCTATACCCTACACTCTATACCCTACACTCTATACCCTACACTCTACACTCTATACCCTACACTCTATGCCCTACACTCTATACCCTAAACTCTACACTCTATACCCTACACTCTATACCCTACACTCTATGCCCTACACTCTATACCCTACACTCTATACCCTACACTCTATACCATACACTCTATACCCTACACTCTACACTCTATACCCTACACACTAATCCCTACACTCTATACCCTACACTCTACACTCTATACCCTACACTCTATACCCTACACTCTATGCCCTACACTCTATACCCTACACTCTATACCCTACACTCTATACCCTACACTCTACACTCTATACCCTACACTCTATACCCTACACTCTATACCCTACACTCTATTCCCTACACTCTATACCCTACACTCTATACCCTACACTCTATACCATATACTCTATACCCTACACTCTACACTCTATACCCTACACTCTACATCCTACACTCTATACCCTACACTCTAATCCCGACACTCTACACTCTATACCCTACACTCTATACCCTACACTCTATACCCTACACTCTACACTCTCTACCCTACACTCTATACCCTACACTCTATAACATACACTCTATACCCTACACTCTATACCCTACACTCTATACCATACACTCTACACTCTATACCCTACACTCTATACCATACACTCTACACTCTATACCCTACACTCTATACCATACACTCTACACTCTATAGCATACACTCTATACCCTACACTCTACACTCTATACCCTACACTCTATACCCTACACTCTATACCCTACACTCTATGCCCTACACTCTATACCCTACACTCTATACCCTACACTCTATACCCTACACTCTACACTCTATACCCTACACTCTATACCCTACACTCTATACACTACACTCTACACTCTATACCCTACACTCTATACCCTACACTCTATAACCTACACTCTACACTCTATACCCTACACTCTATGCCCTACACTCTATACCCTACACTCTATACCCTACACTCTATACCCTACACTCTATACCCTACACTCTACACTCTATACCCTACACTCTATACCCTACACTCTATACCCTACACTCTACACTCTATACCTTACACTCTATGCCCTACACTCTATACCCTACACTCTACACTCTATACCCTACACTCTATACCCTACACTCTATGCCCTACACTCTATACCCTACACTCTATACCCTACACTCTATACCCTACACTCTATACCCTACACTCTACACTCTATACCCTACACACTAAACCCTACACTCTATACCCTACACTCTACACTCTATACCCTACACTCTATACGCTACACTCTATGCCCTACACTCTATACCCTACACTCTATACCCTACACTCTACACTCTATACCCTACACTCTATACCCTACACTCTATACCCTACACTCTATTCCCTACACTCTATACCCTACACTCTATACCCTACACTCTATTCCCTACACTCTATACCCTACACTCTATACCCTACACTCTATACACTACACTCTACACTCTATACCCTACACTCTATACCCTACACTCTATACCCTACACTCTACTCTCTATACCCTACACTCTATGCCCTACACTCTATACCCTACACTCTATACCCTACACTCTATACCCTACACTCTATACCCTACACTCTACACTCTATACCCTACACTCTATACCCTACACTCTATACCCTACACTCTACACTCTATACCCTACACTCTATGCCCTACACTCTATACCCTGCACTCTACACTCTATACCCTACACTCTATACCCTACACTCTATGCCCTACACTCTATACCCTACACTCTATACCCTACACTCTATACCCTACACTCTATACCCTACACTCTACACTCTATACCCTACACACTAAACCCTACACTCTATACCCTACACTCTACACTCTATACCCTACACTCTATACGCTACACTCTATACCCTACACTCTATACCCTACACTCTATACCCTACACTCTACACTCTATACCCTACACTCTATACCCTACACTCTATACTCTATACCCTACACTCTATTCCCTACACTCTATACCCTACACTCTATACCCTACACTCTATACCATACACTCTATACCCTACACTCTACACTCTATACCCTACACTCTACATCCTACACTCTATACCCTACACTCTAATCCCGACACTCTACACTCTATACCCTACACTCTATACCCTACACTCTATACCCTACACTCTACACTCTCTACCCTACACTCTATACCCTACACTCTATAACATACACTCTATACCCTACACTCTATACCATACACTCTACACTCTATACCCTACACTCTATACCATACACTCTACACCATACACTCTATAGCATACACTCTATTCCCTACACTCTACACTCTATACCCTACACTCTATACCCTACACTCTATACCCTACACTCTATGCCCTACACTCTATACCCTACACTCTATACCCTACACTCTATACCCTACACTCTACACTCTATACCCTACACTCTATACCCTACACTCTACACTCTGTACCCTACACTCTATACCCTACACTCTATACCCTACACTCTACACTCTATACCCTACACTCTATACCCTATACTCTATGCCCTACACTCTATACCCTACACTCTATACCCTACACTCTATACCCTACACTCTATACCCTACACTCTACACTCTATACCCTACACTCTATACCCTACACTCTATACCCTACACTCTACACTCTATACCCTACACTCTATGCCCTACACTCTATACCCTACACTCTACACTCTATACCCTACACTCTATACCCTACACTCTATGCCCTACACTCTATACCCTACACTCTATACCCTACACTCTATACCCTACACTCTATACCCTACACTCTACACTCTATACCCTACACTCTATACCCTACACTCTACACTCTATACCCTACACTCTATACCCTACACTCTATGCCCTACACTCTATACCCTACACTCTATACCCTACACTCTATACCCTACACTCTACACTCTATACCCTACACTCTATACCCTACACTCTACACCCTACACTCTATTCCCTACACTCTATACCCTACACTCTATACCCTACACTCTATACCATACACTCTATACCCTACACTCTACACTCTATACCCTACACTCTACATCCTACACTCTATACCCTACACTCTAATCCCGACACTCTACACTCTATACCCTACACTCTATACCCTACACTCTATACCCTACACTCTACACTCTCTACCCTACACTCTATACCCTACACTCTATTACATACACTCTATACCCTACACTCTATACCCTACACTCTATACCATACACTCTACACTCTATACCCTACACTCTATACCATACACTCTACACCATACACTCTATAGCATACACTCTATACCCTACACTCTACACTCTATACCCTACACTCTATACCCT
The DNA here is from genome assembly GCF_032444005.1 of Ranitomeya imitator. Lineage (NCBI taxonomy): Eukaryota > Metazoa > Chordata > Amphibia > Anura > Dendrobatidae > Ranitomeya > Ranitomeya imitator. Next base: position 145,258 of record NW_027194230.1, read on the forward strand.
ACACTCTATTCCCTACACTCTATACCCTACACTCTATAGCCTACACTCTACAATCTATACCCTACACTCTATACCCTACACTCTATACCCTACAGTCTATACCCTACACTCTATACCCTACACTCTACACTCTATACCTTACACTCTACACTCTATTCCCTACACTCTATACCCTACACTCTATACCCTACACTCTATACCCTACACTCTACACCCTACACTTTATACCCTACACTCTACACTCTATGCCCTACACTCTACACTCTATACCCTACACTCTACACTCTATACCCTACACTCTACACTCTATGCTTTACACTCTACACTCTATACCTTACACTCTACAATCTATTCCCTACACTCTATACCCTACACTCTATACCCTACACTCTATACCCTACACTCTACACCCCACACTCTATACCCTACACTCTATACCATACACTCTATACCCTACACTCTACACTCTATACCCTACACTCTACACCCTACACTCTATACACTACACTCTAATCCCTACACTCTACACTATATACCCTACACTCTCTACCCTACACTCTCTACCCTACACTCTCTACCCTACACTCTATACCCTACACTCTATACCCTACACTCTACACTCTATACCCTACAATCTACACTCTATACCCTACACTCTATACCCTACACTCTATACCCTACACTCTACACTCTATGCCCTACACTCTACACTCTATACCCTACACTTTATACCCTACATTCTATACCCTACACTCTACACTCTATACCCTACACTCTATACCCTACACTCTATGCCCTACACTCTATACCCTACACTCTATACCCTACACTCTATACCCTACACTCTACACTCTATACCCTACACTCTATACCCTACACTCTATACCCTACACTCTACACTCTATACCCTACACTCTATACCCTACACTCTATACCGTACACTCTACACTCTATACCCTACACTCTATACCCTACACTCTATGCCCTACACTCTATACCCTACACTCTATACCCTACACTCTATACCCTACACTCTATACCCTACACTCTACACTCTATACCCTACACTCTATAACCTACACTCTATACCCTACACTCTACACTCTATACCCTACACTCTATGCCCTACACTCTATACCCTACACTCTACACTCTATACCCTACACTCTATACCCTACACTCTATGCCCTACACTCTATACCCTACACTCTATACCCTACACACTAAACCCTACACTCTATACCCTACACTCTACACTCTATACCCTACACTCTATACCCTACACTCTATGCCCTACACTCTATACCCTACACTCTATACCCTACACTCTATACCCTACACTCTACACTCTATACCCTACACTCTATACCCTACACTCTATATCCTACACTCTACACTCTATTCCCTACACTCTATACCCTACACTCTATACCCTACACTCTATACCATACACTCTATACCCTACACTCTATACCCTACACTCTATACCCTACACTCTACACTCTATACCCTACAATCTACACTCTATACCCTACACTCTATACCCTACACTCTATACCCTACACTCTACACTCTATGCCCTACACTCTACACTCTATACCCTACACTCTATACCCTACACTCTATACCCTACACTCTACACTCTATACCCTACACTCTATACCCTACACTCTATGCCCTACACTCTATACCCTACACTCTATACCCTACACTCTATACCCTACACTCTACACTCTATACCCTACACTCTATACCCTACACTCTATACCCTACACTCTACACTCTATACCCTACACTCTATACCCTACACTCTATACCCTACACTCTACACTCTATACCCTACACTCTATACCCTACACTCTATGCCCTACACTCTATACCCTACACTCTATACCCTACACTCTATACCCTACACTCTACACTCTATACCCTACACTCTATACCCTACACTCTATACCCTACACTCTACACTCTATACCCTGCACTTTGTGCCCTACACTCTATACCCTACACTCTACACTCTATACCCTACACTCTATACCCTACACTCTATGCCCTACACTCTATACCCTACACTCTATACCCTACACTCTATACCCTACACTCTATACCCTACACTCTACACTCTATACCCTACACACTAAACCCTACACTCTACACTCTATACCCTACACTCTATACCCTACACTCTATGCCCTACACTCTATACCCTACACTCTATACCCTACACTCTACACTCTATACCCTACACTCTATACCCTACACTCTATACCCTACACTCTACACTCTATTCCCTACACTCTATACCCTACACTCTATACCCTACACTCTATACCATACACTCTATACCCTACACTCTACACTCTATACCCTACACTCTATATCCTACACTCTATACCCTACACTCTAATTCCGACACTCTACACTCTATACCCTACACTCTATACCCTACACTCTATACCCTACACTCTACACTCTCTACCCTACACTCTATACCCTACACTCTATAACGTACACTCTATACCCTACACTCTATACCCTACACTCTATACCATACACTCTACACTCTATACCCTACACTCTATACCATACACTCTACACCATACACTCTATAGCATACACTCTATACCCTACACTCTACACTCTATTCCCTACACTCTATACCCTACACTCTACACCCTGCACTCTATACCCTACACACTATACCCTACACTCTACACTCTATACCCTACACTCTATACCCTACACTCTATTCCCTACACTCTATACCCTACACTCTACACTCTATACCCTACACTCTATAGCCTACACTCTACAATCAATACCCTACACTCTATACCCTACACTCTATACCCTACAGTCTATACCCTACACTCTATACCCTACACTCTACACTCTATACCTTACACTCTACACTCTATTCCCTACACTCAATACCCTACACTCTATACCCTACACTCTATACCCTACACTCTATACTCTACACTCTACACCCTACACTCTATACCCTACACTCTATACAATACACTCTATACCCTACACTCTACACTCTATACCGTACACTCTACACCCTACACTCTATACCCTACACTCTAATCCCTACACTCTACACTCTATACCCTACACTCTATACCCTACACTCTACACTCTATACCTTACACTCTACACTCTATTCCCTACACTCTATACCCTACACTCTATACCCTACACTCTATACACTACACTCTATACCCTACACTCTACACCCTACACTCTATACCCTACACTCTATACCATACACTCTATACCCTACACTCTACACTCTATACCCTACACTCTACACCCTACACTCTATACCCTACACTCTAATCCCTACACTCTACACTCTATACCCTACACTCTATACCCTACACTCTATGCCCTACACTCTATACCCTACACTCTACACTCTATACCCTACACTCTATAACCTACACTCTATACCCTACACTCTACACTCTATACCCTACACTCTATGCCCTACACTCTATACCCTACACTCTACACTCTATACCCTACACTCTATACCCTACACTCTATACCGTACACTCTACACTCTATACCCTACACTCTATACCCTACACTCTATGCCCTACACTCTATACCCTACACTCTATACCCTACACTCTATACCCTACACTCTATACCCTACACTCTACACTCTATACCCTACACTCTATAACCTACACTCTATACCCTACACTCTACACTCTATACCCTACACTCTATGCCCTACACTCTATACCCTACACTCTACACTCTATACCCTACACTCTATACCCTACACTCTATGCCCTACACTCTATACCCTACACTCTATACCCTACACACTAAACCCTACACTCTATACCCTACACTCTACACTCTATACCCTACACTCTATACCCTACACTCTATGCCCTACACTCTATACCCTACACTCTATACCCTACACTCTATACCCTACACTCTACACTCTATACCCTACACTCTATACCCTACACTCTATACCCTACACTCTACACTCTATTCCCTACACTCTATACCCTACACTCTATACCCTACACTCTATACCATACACTCTATACCCTACACTCTATACCCTACACTCTATACCCTACACTCTACACTCTATACCCTACAATCTACACTCTATACCCTACACTCTATACCCTACACTCTATACCCTACACTCTACACTCTATGCCCTACACTCTACACTCTATACCCTACACTCTATACCCTACACTCTATACCCTACACTCTACACTCTATACCCTACACTCTATACCCTACACTCTATGCCCTACACTCTATACCCTACACTCTATACCCTACACTCTATACCCTACACTCTACACTCTATACCCTACACTCTATACCCTACACTCTATACCCTACACTCTACACTCTATACCCTACACTCTATACCCTACACTCTATACCCTACACTCTACACTCTATACCCTACACTCTATACCCTACACTCTATGCCCTACACTCTATACCCTACACTCTATACCCTACACTCTATACCCTACACTCTACACTCTATACCCTACACTCTATACCCTACACTCTATACCCTACACTCTACACTCTATACCCTGCACTTTGTGCCCTACACTCTATACCCTACACTCTACACTCTATACCCTACACTCTATACCCTACACTCTATGCCCTACACTCTATACCCTACACTCTATACCCTACACTCTATACCCTACACTCTATACCCTACACTCTATACCCTACACTCTACACTCTATACCCTACACTCTATACCCTACACTCTATACCCTACACTCTACACTCTATACCCTACACTCTATACCCTACACTCTATACCCTACACTCTACACTCTATACCCTACACTCTATACCCTACACTCTATGCCCTACACTCTATACCCTACACTCTATACCCTACACTCTATACCCTACACTCTACACTCTATACCCTACACTCTATACCCTACACTCTATACCCTACACTCTACACTCTATACCCTGCACTTTGTGCCCTACACTCTATACCCTACACTCTACACTCTATACCCTACACTCTATACCCTACACTCTATGCCCTACACTCTATACCCTACACTCTATACCCTACACTCTATACCCTACACTCTATACCCTACACTCTACACTCTATACCCTACACACTAAACCCTACACTCTACACTCTATACCCTACACTCTATACCCTACACTCTATGCCCTACACTCTATACCCTACACTCTATACCCTACACTCTACACTCTATACCCTACACTCTATACCCTACACTCTATACCCTACACTCTACACTCTATTCCCTACACTCTATACCCTACACTCTATACCCTACACTCTATACCATACACTCTATACCCTACACTCTACACTCTATACCCTACACTCTATATCCTACACTCTATACCCTACACTCTAATTCCGACACTCTACACTCTATACCCTACACTCTATACCCTACACTCTATACCCTACACTCTACACTCTCTACCCTACACTCTATACCCTACACTCTATAACGTACACTCTATACCCTACACTCTATACCCTACACTCTATACCATACACTCTACACTCTATACCCTACACTCTATACCATACACTCTACACCATACACTCTATAGCATACACTCTATACCCTACACTCTACACTCTATTCCCTACACTCTATACCCTACACTCTACACCCTGCACTCTATACCCTACACACTATACCCTACACTCTACACTCTATACCCTACACTCTATACCCTACACTCTATTCCCTACACTCTATACCCTACACTCTACACTCTATACCCTACACTCTATAGCCTACACTCTACAATCAATACCCTACACTCTATACCCTACACTCTATACCCTACAGTCTATACCCTACACTCTATACCCTACACTCTACACTCTATACCTTACACTCTACACTCTATTCCCTACACTCAATACCCTACACTCTATACCCTACACTCTATACCCTACACTCTATACTCTACACTCTACACCCTACACTCTATACCCTACACTCTATACAATACACTCTATACCCTACACTCTACACTCTATACCGTACACTCTACACCCTACACTCTATACCCTACACTCTAATCCCTACACTCTACACTCTATACCCTACACTCTATACCCTACACTCTACACTCTATACCTTACACTCTACACTCTATTCCCTACACTCTATACCCTACACTCTATACCCTACACTCTATACACTACACTCTATACCCTACACTCTACACCCTACACTCTATACCCTACACTCTATACCATACACTCTATACCCTACACTCTACACTCTATACCCTACACTCTACACCCTACACTCTATACCCTACACTCTAATCCCTACACTCTACACTCTATACCCTACACTCTATACCCTACACTCTATACCCTACACTCTACACTCTCTACCCTACACTCTATACCCTGCACTCTATACCCTACACTCTATACCCTACACTCTACACTCTATACCCTTCACTCTACACTCTATACCCTACACTCTATACCCTACACTCTATACCCTACACTCTACACTCTATACCCTACACTCTATACCCTACACTCTATACCCTACACTCTACACTCTATACCCTACACTCTATACCCTACACTCTATGCCCTACACTCTATACCCTACACTCTATACCCTACACTCTATACCCTACACTCTATACCCTACACTCTACACTCTATACCCTACACTCTATACCCTACACTCTACACTCTATACCCTACACTCTATGCCCTACACTCTATACCCTACACTCTACACTCTATACCCTACACTCTATACCCTACACTCTATGCCCTACACTCTATACCCTACACTCTATACCCTACACTCTATACCCTACACTCTATACCCTACACTCTACACTCTATACCCTACACACTAAACACTACACTCTACACTCTATCCCCTACACTCTATACCCTACACTCTATGCCCTACACTCTATACCCTACACTCTATACCCTACACTCTACACTCTATACCCTACACTCTATACCCTACACTCTATACCCTACACTCTACACTCTATTCCCTACACTCTATACCCTACACTCTATACCCTACACTCTATACCATACACTCTATACCCTACACTCTACACTCTATACCCTACACTCTACATCCTACACTCTATACCCTACACTCTAATTCCGACACTCTACACTCTATACCCTACACTCTATACCCTACACTCTATACCCTACACTCTACACTCTCTACCCTACACTCTATACCCTACACTCTATAACGTACACTCTATACCCTACACTCTATACCCTACACTCTATACCATACACTCTACACTCTATACCCTACACTCTATACCATACACTCTACACCATACACTCTATAGCATACACTCTATACCCTACACTCTACACTCTATTCCCTACACTCTATACCCTACACTCTACACCCTGCACTCTATACCCTACACACTATACCCTACACTCTACACTCTATACCCTACACTCTATACCCTACACTCTATTCCCTACACTCTACACTCTATACCCTACAATCTACACTCTATACCCTACACTCTATACCCTACACTCTATACCCTACACTCTACACTCTATGCCCTACACTCTACACTCTATACCCTACACTCTATACCCTACACTCTATACCCTACACTCTACACTCTATACCCTACACTCTATACCCTACACTCTATGCCCTACACTCTATACCCTACACTCTATACCCTACACTCTATACCCTACACTCTACACTCTATACCCTACACTCTATACCCTACACTCTATACCCTACACTCTACACTCTATACCCTACACTCTATACCCTACACTCTATACCCTACACTCTACACTCTATACCCTACACTCTATACCCTACACTCTATGCCCTACACTCTATACCCTACACTCTATACCCTACACTCTATACCCTACACTCTACACTCTATACCCTACACTCTATACCCTACACTCTATACCCTACACTCTACACTCTATACCCTACACTTTGTGCCCTACACTCTATACCCTACACTCTACACTCTATACCCTACACTCTATACCCTACACTCTATGCCCTACACTCTATACCCTACACTCTATACCCTACACTCTATACCCTACACTCTATACCCTACACTCTACACTCTATACCCTACACACTAAACCCTACACTCTACACTCTATACCCTACACTCTATACCCTACACTCTATGCCCTACACTCTATACCCTACACTCTATACCCTACACTCTACACTCTATACCCTACACTCTATACCCTACACTCTATACCCTACACTCTACACTCTATTCCCTACACTCTATACCCTACACTCTATACCCTACACTCTTTACCATACACTCTATACCCTACACTCTACACTCTATACCCTACACTCTATATCCTACACTCTATACCCTACACTCTAATTCCGACACTCTACACTCTATACCCTACACTCTATACCCTACACTCTATACCCTACACTCTACACTCTCTACCCTACACTCTATACCCTACACTCTATAACGTACACTCTATACCCTACACTCTATACCCTACACTCTATACCATACACTCTACACTCTATACCCTACACTCTATACCATACACTCTACACCATACACTCTATAGCATACACTCTATACCCTACACTCTACACTCTATTCCCTACACTCTATACCCTACACTCTACACCCTGCACTCTATACCCTACACACTATACCCTACACTCTACACTCTATACCCTACACTCTATACCCTACACTCTATTCCCTACACTCTATACCCTACACTCTACACTCTATACCCTACACTCTATAGCCTACACTCTACAATCAATACCCTACACTCTATACCCTACACTCTATACCCTACAGTCTATACCCTACACTCTATACCCTACACTCTACACTCTATACCTTACACTCTACACTCTATTCCCTACACTCAATACCCTACACTCTATACCCTACACTCTATACCCTACACTCTATACTCTACACTCTACACCCTACACTCTATACCCTACACTCTATACAATACACTCTATACCCTACACTCTACACTCTATACCGTACACTCTACACCCTACACTCTATACCCTACACTCTAATCCCTACACTCTACACTCTATACCCTACACTCTATACCCTACACTCTACACTCTATACCTTACACTCTACACTCTATTCCCTACACTCTATACCCTACACTCTATACCCTACACTCTATACACTACACTCTATACCCTACACTCTACACCCTACACTCTATACCCTACACTCTATACCATACACTCTATACCCTACACTCTACACTCTATACCCTACACTCTACACCCTACACTCTATACCCTACACTCTAATCCCTACACTCTACACTCTATACCCTACACTCTATACCCTACACTCTATACCCTACACTCTACACTCTCTACCCTACACTCTATACCCTGCACTCTATACCCTACACTCTATACCCTACACTCTACACTCTATACCCTACACTCTACACTCTATACCCTACACTCTATACCCTACACTCTATACCCTACACTCTACACTCTATACCCTACACTCTATACCCTACACTCTATACCCTACACTCTACACTCTATACCCTACACTCTATACCCTACACTCTATGCCCTACACTCTATACCCTACACTCTATACCCTACACTCTATACCCTACACTCTATACCCTACACTCTACACTCTATACCCTACACTCTATACCCTACACTCTACACTCTATACCCTACACTCTATGCCCTACACTCTATACCCTACACTCTACACTCTATACCCTACACTCTATACCCTACACTCTATGCCCTACACTCTATACCCTACACTCTATACCCTACACTCTATACCCTACACTCTATACCCTACACTCTACACTCTATACCCTACACACTAAACACTACACTCTACACTCTATACCCTACACTCTATACCCTACACTCTATGCCCTACACTCTATACCCTACACTCTATACCCTACACTCTACACTCTATACCCTACACTCTATACCCTACACTCTATACCCTACACTCTACACTCTATTCCCTACACTCTATACCCTACACTCTATACCCTACACTCTATACCATACACTCTATACCCTACACTCTACACTCTATACCCTACACTCTACATCCTACACTCTATACCCTACACTCTAATTCCGACACTCTACACTCTATACCCTACACTCTATACCCTACACTCTATACCCTACACTCTACACTCTCTACCCTACACTCTATACCCTACACTCTATAACGTACACTCTATACCCTACACTCTATACCCTACACTCTATACCATACACTCTACACTCTATACCCTACACTCTATACCCTACACTCTACACCCTGCACTCTATACCCTACACACTATACCCTACACTCTACACTCTATACCCTACACTCTATACCCTACACTCTATTCCCTACACTCTATACCCTACACTCTACTCTCTATACCATACACTCTATAGCCTACACTCTACAATCAATACCCTACACTCTATACCCTACACTCTATACCCTACAGTCTATACCCTACACTCTATACCCTACACTCTACACTCTATACCTTACACTCTACACTCTATTCCCTACACTCTATACCCTACACTCTATACCCTACACTCTATACCCTACACTCTATACTCTACACTCTACACCCTACACTCTATACCCTACACTCTATACAATACACTCTATACCCTACACTCTACACTCTATACCCTACACTCTACACCCTACACTCTATACCCTACACTCTAATCCCTACACTCTACACTCTATACCCTACACTCTATACCCTACACTCTACACTCTATACCTTACACTCTACACTCTATTCCCTACACTCTATACCCTACACTCTATACCCTACACTCGATACACTACACTCTATACCCTACACTCTACACCCTACACTCTATACCCTACACTCTATACCATACACTCTATACCCTACACTCTACACTCTATACCCTACACTCTACACCCTACACTCTATACCCTACACTCTAATCCCTACACTCTACACTCTATACCCTACACTCTATACCCTACACTCTATACCCTACACTCTACACTCTCTACCCTACACTCTATACCCTGCACTCTATACCCTACACTCTATACCCTACACTCTACACTCTATACCCTACACTCTACACTCTATACCCTACACTCTATACCCTACACTCTATACCCTACACTCTACACTCTATACCCTACAATCTACACTCTATACCCTACACTCTATACCCTACACTCTATACCCTACACTCTACACCCTACAATCTACACTCTATACCCTACACTCTATACCCTACACTCTATACCCTACACTCTACACTCTATGCCCTACACTCTACACTCTATACCCTACACTCTATACCCTACACTCTAAACCCTACACTCTACACTCTATACCCTACACTCTATACCCTACACTCTATGCCCTACACTCTATACCCTACACTCTATACCCTACACTCTATACCCTACACTCTACACTCTATACCCTACACTCTATACCCTACACTCTTTACCCTACACTCTACACTCTATACCCTACACTCTATACCCTACACTCTATACTCTACACTCTACACTCTATACCCTACACTCTATACCCTACACTCTATGCCCTACACTCTATACCCTACACTCTATACCCTACACTCTATACCCTACACTCTACACTCTATACCCTACACTCTATACCCTACACTCTATACCCTACACTCTACACTCTATACCCTACACTTTGTGCCCTACACTCTATACCCTACACTCTACACTCTATACCCTACACTCTATACCCTACACTCTATGCCCTACACTCTATACCCTACACTCTATACCCTACACTCTATACCCTACACTCTATACCCTACACTCTACACTCTATACCCTACACACTAAACCCTACACTCTACACTCTATACCCTACACTCTATACCCTACACTCTATGCCCTACACTCTATACCCTACACTCTATACCCTACACTCTACACTCTATACCCTACACTCTATACCCTACACTCTATACCCTACACTCTACACTCTATTCCCTACACTCTATACCCTACACTCTATACCCTACACTCTATACCATACACTCTATACCCTACACTCTACACTCTATACCCTACACTCTATATCCTACACTCTATACCCTACACTCTAATTCCGACACTCTACACTCTATACCCTACATTCTATACCCTACACTCTATACCCTACACTCTACACTCTCTACCCTACACTCTATACCCTACACTCTATAACGTACACTCTATACCCTACACTCTATACCCTACACTCTATACCATACACTCTACACTCTATACCCTACACTCTATACCATACACTCTACACCATACACTCTATAGCATACACTCTATACCCTACACTCTACACTCTATTCCCTACACTCTATACCCTACACTCTACACCCTGCACTCTATACCCTACACACTATACCCTACACTCTACACTCTATACCCTACACTCTATACCCTACACTCTATTCCCTACACTCTATACCCTACACTCTACACTCTATACCCTACACTCTATAGCCTACACTCTACAATCAATACCCTACACTCTATACCCTACACTCTATACCCTACAGTCTATACCCTACACTCTATACCCTACACTCTACACTCTATACCTTACACTCTACACTCTATTCCCTACACTCAATACCCTACACTCTATACCCTACACTCTATACCCTACACTCTATACTCTACACTCTACACCCTACACTCTATACCCTACACTCTATACAATACACTCTATACCCTACACTCTACACTCTATACCGTACACTCTACACCCTACACTCTATACCCTACACTCTAATCCCTACACTCTACACTCTATACCCTACACTCTATACCCTACACTCTACACTCTATACCTTACACTCTACACTCTATTCCCTACACTCTATACCCTACACTCTATACCCTACACTCTATACACTACACTCTATACCCTACACTCTACACCCTACACTCTATACCCTACACTCTATACCATACACTCTATACCCTACACTCTACACTCTATACCCTACACTCTACACCCTACACTCTATACCCTACACTCTAATCCCTACACTCTACACTCTATACCCTACACTCTATACCCTACACTCTATACCCTACACTCTATACCCTACACTCTACACTCTCTACCCTACACTCTATACCCTGCACTCTATACCCTACACTCTATACCCTACACTCTACACTCTATACCCTACACTCTACACTCTATACCCTACACTCTATACCCTACACTCTATACCCTACACTCTACACTCTATACCCTACACTCTATACCCTACACTCTATACCCTACACTCTACACTCTATACCCTACACTCTATACCCTACACTCTATGCCCTACACTCTATACCCTACACTCTATACCCTACACTCTATACCCTACACTCTATACCCTACACTCTACACTCTATACCCTACACTCTATACCCTACACTCTACACTCTATACCCTACACTCTATGCCCTACACTCTATACCCTACACTCTACACTCTATACCCTACACTCTATACCCTACACTCTATGCCCTACACTCTATACCCTACACTCTATACCCTACACTCTATACCCTACACTCTATACCCTACACTCTACACTCTATACCCTACACACTAAACACTACACTCTACACTCTATACCCTACACTCTATACCCTACACTCTATGCCCTACACTCTATACCCTACACTCTATACCCTACACTCTACACTCTATACCCTACACTCTATACCCTACACTCTATACCCTACACTCTACACTCTATTCCCTACACTCTATACCCTACACTCTATACCCTACACTCTATACCATACACTCTATACCCTACACTCTACACTCTATACCCTACACTCTACATCCTACACTCTATACCCTACACTCTAATTCCGACACTCTACACTCTATACCCTACACTCTATACCCTACACTCTATACCCTACACTCTACACTCTCTACCCTACACTCTATACCCTACACTCTATAACGTACACTCTATACCCTACACTCTATACCCTACACTCTATACCATACACTCTACACTCTATACCCTACACTCTATACCATACACTCTACACCATACACTCTATAGCATACACTCTATACCCTACACTCTACACTCTATTCCCTACACTCTATACCCTACACTCTACACCCTGCACTCTATACCCTACACACTATACCCTACACTCTACACTCTATACCCTACACTCTATACCCTACACTCTATTCCCTACACTCTATACCCTACACTCTACTCTCTATACCATACACTCTATAGCCTACACTCTACAATCAATACCCTACACTCTATACCCTACACTCTATACCCTACAGTCTATACCCTACACTCTATACCCTACACTCTACACTCTATACCTTACACTCTACACTCTATTCCCTACACTCTATACCCTACACTCTATACCCTACACTCTATACCCTACACTCTATACTCTACACTCTACACCCTACACTCTATACCCTACACTCTATACAATACACTCTATACCCTACACTCTACACTCTATACCCTACACTCTACACCCTACACTCTATACCCTACACTCTAATCCCTACACTCTACACTCTATACCCTACACTCTATACCCTACACTCTACACTCTATACCTTACACTCTACACTCTATTCCCTACACTCTATACCCTACACTCTATACCCTACACTCTATACACTACACTCTATACCCTACACTCTACACCCTACACTCTATACCCTACACTCTATACCATACACTCTATACCCTACACTCTACACTCTATACCCTACACTCTACACCCTACACTCTATACCCTACACTCTAATCCCTACACTCTACACTCTATACCCTACACTCTATACCCTACACTCTATACCCTACACTCTACACTCTCTACCCTACACTCTACACCCTACCCTCTATACCCTACACTCTAATCCCTACACTCTACACTCTATACCCTACACTCTACACCCTACACTCTATACCCTACACTCTAATCCCTACACTCTACACTCTACACCCTACACTCTATACCCTACACTCTAATCCCTACACTCTACACTCTATACCCTACACTCTATACCCTACACTCTACACTCTATACCTTACACTCTACACTCTATTCCCTACACTCTATACCCTACACTCTATACCCTACACTCTATACCCTACACTCTATACCCTACACTCTACACCCTACACTCTATACCCTACACTCTATACCATACACTCTATACCCTACACTCTACACTCTATACCCTACACTCTACACCCTACCCTCTATACCCTACACTCTAATCCCTACACTCTACACTCTATACCCTACACTCTATACCCTACACTCTATACCCTACACTCTACACTCTCTACCCTACACTCTATACCCTGCACTCTATACCCTACACTCTATACCCTACACTCTACACTCTATACCCTACACTCTACACTCTATACCCTACACTCTATACCCTACACTCTATACCCTACACTCTACACTCTATGCCCTACACTCTACACTCTATACCCTACACTCTACAATCTATACCCTACACTCTACACTCTATACCCTACACTCTATACCCTACACTCTATACCCTACACTCTACACTCTATGCCCTACACTCTACACTCTATACCTTACACTCTACACTCTATTACCTACACTCTATACCCTACACTCTATACCCTACACTCTATACCCTACACTCTACACCCCACACTCTATACCCTACACTCTATACCATACATTCTATACCCTACACTCTACACTCTATACCCTACTCTCTACACCCTACACTCTATACACTACACTCTAATCCCTACACTCAACACTCTATACCCTACACTCTATACCTCACACTCTAGACCCTACACTCTACACTCTCTACCCTACACTCTCTACCCTACACTCTATACTCTATACCCTACACTCTACATCCTACACTCTATACCCTACACTCTAATCCCGACACTCTACACTCTATACCCTACACTCTATACCCTACACTCTATACCCTACACTCTACACTCTCTACCCTACACTCTATACCCTACACTCTATAACATACACTCTACACTCTATACCCTACACTCTATACCATACACTCTACACCATGCACTCTATAGCATACACTCTATACCCTACACTCTACACTCTATACCCTACACTCTATACCCTACACTCTACACCCTGCACTCTATACCCTACACACTATACCCTACACTCTACACTCTATACCCTACACTCTATACCCTACACTCTATACCCTACACTCTACACTCTATACCCTACACTCTATAGCCTACACTCTACAATCTATACCCTACACTCTATACCCTACACTCTATAGCCTACACTCTACAATCTATACCCTACACTCTATACCCTACACTCTATACCCTACAGTCTATACCCTACACTCTATACCCTACACTCTACACTCTATACCTTACACTCTACACTCTATTCCCTACACTCTATACCCTACACTCTATACCCTACACTCTATACCCTACACTCTATACCCTACACTCTACACTCTATACCCTACACTCTATAGCCTACACTCTACAATCTATACCCTACACTCTATACCCTACACTCTATACCCTACAGTCTATACCCTACACTCTATACCCTACACTCTACACTCTATACCTTACACTCTACACTCTATTCCCTACACTCTATACCATACACTCTATACCCTACACTCTATACCCTACACTCTATACCCTACACTCTACACCCTACACTCTATACCCTACACTCTATACAATACACTCTATACCCTACACTCTACACTCTATACCCTACACTCTACACCCTACACTCTATACCCTACACTCTAATCCCTACACTCTACACTCTATACCCTACACTCTATACCCTACACTCTACACTCTATACCTTACACTCTACACTCTATTCCCTACACTCTATACCCTACACTCTATACCCTACACTCTATACCCTACACTCTATACCCTACACTCTACACCCTACACTCTATACCCTACACTCTATACCATACACTCTATACCCTACACTCTACACTCTATACCCTACACTCTACACCCTACCCTCTATACCCTACACTCTAATCCCTACACTCTACACTCTATACCCTACACTCTATACCCTACACTCTATACCCTACACTCTACACTCTCTACCCTACACTCTATACCCTGCACTCTATACCCTACACTCTATACCCTACACTCTACACTCTATACCCTACACTCTACACTCTATACCCTACACTCTATGCCCTACACTATATACCCTACACTCTACACTCTATGCCCTACACTCTACACTCTATACCCTACACTCTACACTCTATACCCTACACTCTACACTCTATACCCTACACTCTATACCCTACACTCTATACCCTACACTCTACACTCTATGCCCTACACTCTACACTCTATACCTTACACTCTACACTCTATTACCTACACTCTATACCCTACACTCTATACCCTACACTCTATACCCTACACTCTATACCCTACACTCTACACCCCACACTCTATACCCTACACTCTACACTCTATGCCCTACACTCTACACTCTATACCTTACACTCTACACTCTATTACCTACACTCTATACCCTACACTCTATACCCTATACTCTATACCATACATTCTATACCCTACACTCTACACTCTATACCCTACTCTCTACACCCTACACTCTATACACTACACTCTAATCCCTACACTCAACACTCTATACCCTACACTCTAGACCCTACACTCTACACTCTCTACCCTACACTCTCTACCCTACACTCTATACCCTACACTCTATACCCTACACTCTACACTCTATTCCCTACACTCTACACTCTATACCCTACAATCTATACCCTACACTCTATACCCTACAATCTACACTCTATGCCCTACACTCTACACTCTATACTCTACACTCTATACCCTACACTCTATACCCTACACTCTACACTCTATACCCTAAACTCTATACCCTACACTCTATGCCCTACACTCTATACCCTACACTCTATACCCTACACTCTATACCCTACACTCTACACTCTATACCCTACACTCTATACCCTACACTCTATACCCTACACTCTACACTCTATACCCTACACTCTATACCCTACACTCTATACCCTACACTCTACACTCTATACCCTACACTCTATACCCTATACTCTATACCCTACACTCTACACTCTATACCCTACACTCTATACCCTACACTTTATGCCCTACACTCTATACCCTACACTCTATACCCTACACTCTATACCCTACACTCTACACTCTATACCCTACACTCTATACCCTACACTCTATACCCTACACTCTACACTCTATTCCCTACACTCTATACCCTACACTCTATACCCTACACTCTATACCATACACTCTATACCCTACACTCTACACTCTATACCCTACACTCTACATCCTACACTCTATACCCTACACTCTAATCCCGACACTCTACACTCTATACCCTACACTCTACACTCTATTCCCTACACTCTATACCCTACACTCTATACCCTACACTCTATACCCTACACTCTACACTCTATACCCTACACTCTATAGCCTACACTCTACAATCTATACCCTACACTCTATACCCTACACTCTATACCCTACAGTCTATACCCTACACTCTATACCCTACACTCTACACTCTATACCTTACACTCTACACTCTATTCCCTACACTCTATACCATACACTCTATACCCTACACTCTATACCCGACACTCTATACCCTACACTCTACACCCTACACTCTATACCCTACACTCTATACAATACACTCTATACCCTACACTCTACACTCTATACCCTACACTCTACACCCTACACTCTATACCCTACACTCTAATCCCTACACTCTACACTCTATACCCTACACTCTATACCCTACACTCTACACTCTATACCTTACACTCTACACTCTATTCCCTACACTCTATACCCTACACTCTATACCCTACACTCTATACCCTACACTCTATACCCTACACTCTACACCCTACACTCTATACCCTACACTCTATACCATACACTCTATACCCTACACTCTACACTCTATACCCTACACTCTACACCCTACCCTCTATACCCTACACTCTAATCCCTACACTCTACACTCTATACCCTACACTCTATACCCTACACTCTATACCCTACACTCTACACTCTCTACCCTACACTCTATACCCTGCACTCTATACCCTACACTCTATACCCTACACTCTACACTCTATACCCTACACTCTACACTCTATACCCTACACTCTATACCCTACACTCTATACCCTACACTCTACACTCTATGCCCTACACTCTACACTCTATACCCTACACTCTATACCCTACACTCTATACCCTACACTCTATACCCTACACTCTACACCCTACACTCTATACCCTACACTCTATACCATACACTCTATACCCTACACTCTACACTCTATACCCTACACTCTATACCCTACACTCTACAACATACACTCTACACTCTATACCCTACACTCTATACCATACACTCTACACCATGCACTCTATAGCATACACTCTATACCCTACACTCTACACTCTATACCCTACACTCTATACCCTACACTCTACACCCTACACTCTATACCCTACACTCTAATCCCGACACTCTACACTCTATACCCTACACTCTATACCCTACACTCTATACCCTACACTCTACACTCTCTACCCTACACTCTATACCCTACACTCTACAACATACACTCTACACTCTATACCCTACACTCTATACCATACACTCTACACCATGCACTCTATAGCATACACTCTATACCCTACACTCTACACTCTATACCCTACACTCTATACCCTACACTCTACACCCTGCACTCTATACCCTACACACTATACCCTACACTCTACACTCTATACCCTACACTCTATACCCTACACTCTATACCCTACACTCTACACTCTATACCCTACACTCTATAGCCTACACTCTACAATCTATACCCTACACTCTATACCCTACACTCTATACCCTACAGTCTATACCCTACACTCTATACCCTACACTCTACACTCTATACCTTACACTCTACACTCTATTCCCTACACTCTATACCCTACACTCTATACCCTACACTCTATACCCTACACTCTATACCCTACACTCTACACTCTATACCCTACACTCTATAGCCTACACTCTACAATCTATACCCTACACTCTATACCCTACACTCTATACCCTACAGTCTATACCCTACACTCTATACCCTACACTCTATACCCTACACTCTACACCCTACACTCTATACCCTACACTCTATACAATACACTCTATACCCTACACTCTACACTCTATACCCTACACTCTACACCCTACACTCTATACCCTACACTCTAATCCCTACACTCTACACTCTATACCCTACACTCTATACCCTACACTCTACACTCTATACCTTACACTCTACACTCTATTCCCTACACTCTATACCCTACACTCTATACCCTACACTCTATACCCTACACTCTATACCCTACACTCTACACCCTACACTCTATACCCTACACTCTATACCATACACTCTATACCCTACACTCTACACTCTATACCCTACACTCTACACCCTACCCTCTATACCCTACACTCTAATCCCTACACTCTACACTCTATACCCTACACTCTATACCCTACACTCTATACCCTACACTCTACACTCTCTACCCTACACTCTATACCCTGCACTCTATACCCTACACTCTATACCCTACACTCTACACTCTATACCCTACACTCTACACTCTATACCCTACACTCTATACCCTACACTCTATACCCTACACTCTACACTCTATGCCCTACACTCTACACTCTATACCCTACACTCTACAATCTATACCCTACACTCTACACTCTATACCCTACACTCTATACCCTACACTCTATACCCTACACTCTACACTCTATGCCCTACACTCTACACTCTATACCTTACACTCTACACTCTATTACCTACACTCTATACCCTACACTCTATACCCTACACTCTATACCCTACACTCTACACCCCACACTCTATACCCTACACTCTATACCATACATTCTATACCCTACACTCTACACTCTATACCCTACTCTCTACACCCTACACTCTATACACTACACTCTAATCCCTACACTCAACACTCTATACCCTACACTCTATACCCTACACTCTAGACCCTACACTCTACACTCTCTACCCTACACTCTCTACCCTACACTCTATACTCTATACCCTACACTCTACATCCTACACTCTATACCCTACACTCTAATCCCGACACTCTACACTCTATACCCTACACTCTATACCCTACACTCTATACCCTACACTCTACACTCTCTACCCTACACTCTATACCCTACACTCTATAACATACACTCTACACTCTATACCCTACACTCTATACCATACACTCTACACCATGCACTCTATAGCATACACTCTATACCCTACACTCTACACTCTATACCCTACACTCTATACCCTACACTCTACACCCTGCACTCTATACCCTACACACTATACCCTACACTCTACACTCTATACCCTACACTCTATACCCTACACTCTATACCCTACACTCTACACTCTATACCCTACACTCTATAGCCTACACTCTACAATCTATACCCTACACTCTATACCCTACACTCTATAGCCTACACTCTACAATCTATACCCTACACTCTATACCCTACACTCTATACCCTACAGTCTATACCCTACACTCTATACCCTACACTCTACACTCTATACCTTACACTCTACACTCTATTCCCTACACTCTATACCCTACACTCTATACCCTACACTCTATACCCTACACTCTATACCCTACACTCTACACTCTATACCCTACACTCTATAGCCTACACTCTACAATCTATACCCTACACTCTATACCCTACACTCTATACCCTACAGTCTATACCCTACACTCTATACCCTACACTCTACACTCTATACCTTACACTCTACACTCTATTCCCTACACTCTATACCATACACTCTATACCCTACACTCTATACCCTACACTCTATACCCTACACTCTACACCCTACACTCTATACCCTACACTCTATACAATACACTCTATACCCTACACTCTACACTCTATACCCTACACTCTACACCCTACACTCTATACCCTACACTCTAATCCCTACACTCTACACTCTATACCCTACACTCTATACCCTACACTCTACACTCTATACCTTACACTCTACACTCTATTCCCTACACTCTATACCCTACACTCTATACCCTACACTCTATACCCTACACTCTATACCCTACACTCTACACCCTACACTCTATACCCTACACTCTATACCATACACTCTATACCCTACACTCTACACTCTATACCCTACACTCTACACCCTACCCTCTATACCCTACACTCTAATCCCTACACTCTACACTCTATACCCTACACTCTATACCCTACACTCTATACCCTACACTCTACACTCTCTACCCTACACTCTATACCCTGCACTCTATACCCTACACTCTATACCCTACACTCTACACTCTATACCCTACACTCTACACTCTATACCCTACACTCTATGCCCTACACTATATACCCTGCACTCTACACTCTATGCCCTACACTCTACACTCTATACCCTACACTCTACACTCTATACCCTACACTCTACACTCTATACCCTACACTCTATACCCTACACTCTATACCCTACACTCTACACTCTATGCCCTACACTCTACACTCTATACCTTACACTCTACACTCTATTACCTACACTCTGTACCCTACACTCTATACCCTACACTCTATACCCTACACTCTATACCCTACACTCTACACCCCACACTCTATACCCTACACTCTATACCATACATTCTATACCCTACACTCTACACTCTATACCCTACTCTCTACACCCTACACTCTATACACTACACTCTAATCCCTACACTCAACACTCTATACCCTACACTCTAGACCCTACACTCTACACTCTCTACCCTACACTCTCTACCCTACACTCTATACCCTACACTCTATACCCTACACTCTACACTCTATTCCCTACACTCTACACTCTATACCCTACAATCTATACCCTACACTCTATACCCTACAATCTACACTCTATGCCCTACACTCTACACTCTATACTCTACACTCTATACCCTACACTCTATACCCTACACTCTACACTCTATACCCTAAACTCTATACCCTACACTCTATGCCCTACACTCTATACCCTACACTCTATACCCTACACTCTATACCCTACACTCTACACTCTATACCCTACACTCTATACCCTACACTCTATACCCTACACTCTACACTCTATACCCTACACTCTATACCCTACACTCTATACCCTACACTCTACACTCTATACCCTACACTCTATACCCTATACTCTATACCCTACACTCTACACTCTATACCCTACACTCTATACCCTACACTTTATGCCCTACACTCTATACCCTACACTCTATACCCTACACTCTATACCCTACACTCTACACTCTATACCCTACACTCTATACCCTACACTCTATACCCTACACTCTACACTCTATTCCCTACACTCTATACCCTACACTCTATACCCTACACTCTATACCATACACTCTATACCCTACACTCTACACTCTATACCCTACACTCTACATCCTACACTCTATACCCTACACTCTAATCCCGACACTCTACACTCTATACCCTACACTCTACACTCTATTCCCTACACTCTATACCCTACACTCTATACCCTACACTCTATACCCTACACTCTACACTCTATACCCTACACTCTATAGCCTACACTCTACAATCTATACCCTACACTCTATACCCTACACTCTATACCCTACAGTCTATACCCTACACTCTATACCCTACACTCTACACTCTATACCTTACACTCTACACTCTATTCCCTACACTCTATACCATACACTCTATACCCTACACTCTATACCCTACACTCTATACCCTACACTCTACACCCTACACTCTATACCCTACACTCTATACAATACACTCTATACCCTACACTCTACACCCTACACTCTACACCCTACACTCTATACCCTACACTCTAATCCCTACACTCTACACTCTATACCCTACACTCTATACCCTACACTCTACACTCTATACCTTACACTCTACACTCTATACCCTACACTCTATACCCTACACTCTATACCCTACACTCTATACCCTACACTCTACACCCTACACTCTATACCCTACACTCTATACCATACACTCTATACCCTACACTCTACACTCTATACCCTACACTCTACACCCTACCCTCTATACCCTACACTCTAATCCCTACACTCTACACTCTATACCCTACACTCTATACCCTACACTCTATACCCTACACTCTACACTCTCTACCCTACACTCTATACCCTACACTCTATACCCTACACTCTACACACTATACCCTACACTCTATACCCTACACTCTATACCCTACACTCTACACTCTATACCCTACACTCTATACCCTACACTTTATGCCCTACACTCTATACCCTACACTCTATACCCTACACTCTATACCCTACACTCTACACTCTATACCCTACACTCTATACCCTACACTCTATACCCTACACTCTACACTCTATTCCCTACACTCTATACCCTACACTCTATACCCTACACTCTATACCATACACTCTATACCCTACACTCTACACTCTGTACCCTACACTCTACATCCTACACTCTATACCCTACACTCTAATCCCGACACTCTACACTCTATACCCTACACTCTATACCCTACACTCTATACCCAACACTCTACACTCTCTACCCTACACTCTATACCCTACATTCTATAACATACACTCTATACCCTACACTCTATACCCTACACTCTATACCATACACTCTACACTCTATACCCTACACTCTATACCATACACTCTACACCATACACTCTATAGCATACACTCTATACCCTACACTCTACACTCTATACCCTACACTCTATACCCTACACTCTACACCCTGCACTCTATACCCTACACACTATACCCTACACTCTACACTCTATACCCTACACTCTATACCCTACACTCTATACCCTACACTCTATACCCTACACTCTACACTCTATACCCTACACTCTATAGCCTACACTCTACAATCTATACCCTACACTCTATACCCTACACTCTATACCCTACAGTCTATACCCTACACTCTATACCCTACACTCTACACTCTATACCTTACACTCTACACTCTATTCCCTACACTCTATACCCTACACTCTATACCCTACACTCTATACCCTACACTCTACACCCTACACTCTATACCCTACACTCTATACAATACACTCTATACCCTACACTCTACACTCTATACCCTACACTCTACATCCTACACTCTATACCCTACACTCTAATCCCTACACTCTATACCCTACACTCTATACCCTACACTCTACACTCTATACCTTACACTCTACACTCTATTCCCTACACTCTATACCCTACACTCTATACCCTACACTCTATACACTACACTCTATACCCTACACTCTACACCCTACACTCTATACCCTACACTCTATACCATACACTCTATACCCTACACTCTACACTCTATACCCTACACTCTACACCCTACACTCTATACCCTACACTCTAATCCCTACACTCTACACTCTATACCCTACACTCTATACCCTACACTCTATACCCTACACTCTACACTCTCTACCCTACACTCTATACCCTGCACTCTATACCCTACACTCTATACCCTACACTCTACACTCTATACCCTACACTCTACACTCTATACCCCACACTCTATACCCTACACTCTATACCCTACACTCTATACCCTACACTCTACACTCTATGCCCTACACTCTACACTCTATACCCTACACTCTACACTCTATACCCTACACTCTATACCCTACACTCTAATCCCTACACTCTACACTCTATACCCTACACTCTATACCATACACTCTATACCCTACACTCTACACTCTCTACCCTACACTCTATACCCTGCACTCTATACCCTACACTCTATACCCTACACTCTACACTCTATACCCTACACTCTACACCCTACACTCTATACCCTACACTCTAATCCCTACACTCTATACCCTACACTCTATACCCTACACTCTACACTCTATACCTTACACTCTACACTCTATTCCCTACACTCTATACCCTACACTCTATACCCTACACTCTATACACTACACTCTATACCCTACACTCTACACCCTACACTCTATACCCTACACTCTATACCATACACTCTATACCCTACACTCTACACTCTATACCCTACACTCTACACCCTACACTCTATACCCTACACTCTAATCCCTACACTCTACACTCTATACCCTACACTCTATACCCTACACTCTATACCCTACACTCTACACTCTCTACCCTACACTCTATACCCTGCACTCTATACCCTACACTCTATACCCTACACTCTATACCCTACACTCTACACTCTATACCCCACACTCTATACCCTACACTCTATACCCTACACTCTATACCCTACACTCTACACTTTATGCCCTACACTCTACACTCTATACCCTACACTCTACACTCTATACCCTACACTCTATACCCTACACTCTAATCCCTACACTCTACACTCTATACCCTACACTCTATACCCTACACTCTATACCCTACACTCTACACTCTCTACCCTACACTCTATACCCTGCACTCTATACCCTACACTCTATACCCTACACTCTACACTCTATACCCTACACTCTACACTCTATACCCCACACTCTATACCCTACACTCTACACCCTACACTCTATACCCTACACTCTATACCATACACTCTATACCCTACACTCTACACTCTATACCCTACACTCTACACCCTACACTCTATACCCTACACTCTTATCCCTACACTCTACACTCTATACCCTACACTCTATACCCTACACTCTATACCCTACACTCTACACTCTCTACCCTACACTCTATACCCTGCACTCTATACCCTACACTCTATACCCTACACTCTACACTCTATACCCTACACTCTACACTCTATACCCCACACTCTATACCCTACACTCTATACCATACACTCTATACCCTACACTCTACACTCTATACCCTACACTCTACACCCTACACTCTATACCCTACACTCTAATCCCTACACTCTACACTCTATGCCCTACACTCTATACCCTACACTCTATACCCTACACTCTACACTCTCTACCCTACACTCTATACCCTGCACTCTATACCCTACACTCTATACCCTACACTCTACACTCTATACCCTACACTCTACACTCTATACCCCACACTCTATACCCTACACTCTATACCCTACACTCTATACCCTACACTCTACACTCTATGCCCTACACTCTACACTCTATACCCTACACTCTACACTCTATACCCTACACTCTACACTCTATGCCCTACACTCTACACTCTATACCCTACACTCTACACCCTACACTCTATACCCTACACTCTACACTCTCTACCCTACACTCTCTACCCTACACTCTAATCCCTACACTCTACACTCTATGCCCTACACTCTATACCCTACACTCTATACCCTACACTCTACACTCTCTACCCTACACTCTATACCCTGCACTCTATACCCTACACTCTATACCCTACACTCTACACTCTATACCCTACACTCTATACCCCACACTCTATACCCTACACTCTATACCCTACACTCTATACCCTACACTCTACACTCTATGCCCTACACTCTACACTCTATACCCTACACTCTACACTCTATACCCTACACTCTACACTCTATGCCCTACACTCTACACTCTATACCCTACACTCTACACCCTACACTCTATACCCTACACTCTACACTCTCTACCCTACACTCTCTACCCTACACTCTATACCCTACACTATACACTCTATACCCTACACTCTACACTCTATACCCTACACTCTATACCCTACACTCTACACTCTATGCCCTACACTCTACACTCTATACCCTACACTCTATACCCTACACTCTATACCCTACACTCTACACTCTATGCCCTACACTCTACACTCTATACCCTACACTCTATACCCTACACTCTATACCCTACACTCTATACCCTACACTCTATACCCTACACTCTATGCCCTACACTCTATACCCTACACTCTATACCCTACACTCTATACCCTACACGCTACACTCTATACCCTACACTCTATACCCTACACTCTATACCCTACACTCTACACTCTATACCCTACACTCTATAGCCTACACTCTACAATCTATACCCTACACTCTATACCCTACACTCTATACCCTACACTCTATGCCATACACTCTATACCATACACTCTATACCCTACACTCTATACCCTACACTCTATACCCTACACTCTATACCCTACACTCTACACTCTATACCCTATACTCTATACCCTACACTCTATACCCTACACTCTACACTCTATACCCTACACTCTATGCCCTACACTCTATACCCTACACTCTACACTCTATACCCTACACTCTATACCCTACACTCTATACCCTACACTCTACACTCTATACCCTACACTCTACACTCTATACCCCACACTCTATACCCTACACTCTATACCCTACACTCTATACCCTACACTCTACACTCTATGCCCTACACTCTACACTCTATACCCTACACTCTACACTCTATACCCTACACTCTATACCCTACACTCTAATCCCTACACTCTACACTCTATACCCTACACTCTATACCATACACTCTATACCCTACACTCTACACTCTCTACCCTACACTCTATACCCTGCACTCTATACCCTACACTCTATACCCTACACTCTACACTCTATACCCTACACTCTACACCCTACACTCTATACCCTACACTCTAATCCCTACACTCTATACCCTACACTCTATACCCTACACTCTACACTCTATACCTTACACTCTACACTCTATTCCCTACACTCTATACCCTACACTCTATACCCTACACTCTATACACTACACTCTATACCCTACACTCTACACCCTACACTCTATACCCTACACTCTATACCATACACTCTATACCCTACACTCTACACTCTATACCCTACACTCTACACCCTACACTCTATACCCTACACTCTAATCCCTACACTCTACACTCTATACCCTACACTCTATACCCTACACTCTATACCCTACACTCTACACTCTCTACCCTACACTCTATACCCTGCACTCTATACCCTACACTCTATACCCTACACTCTATACCCTACACTCTACACTCTATACCCCACACTCTATACCCTACACTCTATACCCTACACTCTATACCCTACACTCTACACTTTATGCCCTACACTCTACACTCTATACCCTACACTCTACACTCTATACCCTACACTCTATACCCTACACTCTAATCCCTACACTCTACACTCTATACCCTACACTCTATACCCTACACTCTATACCCTACACTCTACACTCTCTACCCTACACTCTATACCCTGCACTCTATACCCTACACTCTATACCCTACACTCTACACTCTATACCCTACACTCTACACTCTATACCCCACACTCTATACCCTACACTCTACACCCTACACTCTATACCCTACACTCTATACCATACACTCTATACCCTACACTCTACACTCTATACCCTACACTCTACACCCTACACTCTATACCCTACACTCTTATCCCTACACTCTACACTCTATACCCTACACTCTATACCCTACACTCTATACCCTACACTCTACACTCTCTACCCTACACTCTATACCCTGCACTCTATACCCTACACTCTATACCCTACACTCTACACTCTATACCCTACACTCTACACTCTATACCCCACACTCTATACCCTACACTCTATACCATACACTCTATACCCTACACTCTACACTCTATACCCTACACTCTACACCCTACACTCTATACCCTACACTCTAATCCCTACACTCTACACTCTATGCCCTACACTCTATACCCTACACTCTATACCCTACACTCTACACTCTCTACCCTACACTCTATACCCTGCACTCTATACCCTACACTCTATACCCTACACTCTACACTCTATACCCTACACTCTACACTCTATACCCCACACTCTATACCCTACACTCTATACCCTACACTCTATACCCTACACTCTACACTCTATGCCCTACACTCTACACTCTATACCCTACACTCTACACTCTATACCCTACACTCTACACTCTATGCCCTACACTCTACACTCTATACCCTACACTCTACACCCTACACTCTATACCCTACACTCTACACTCTCTACCCTACACTCTCTACCCTACACTCTATACCCTACACTATACACTCTATACCCTACACTCTACACTCTATACCCTACACTCTATACCCTACACTCTACACTCTATGCCCTACACTCTACACTCTATACCCTACACTCTATACCCTACACTCTATACCCTACACTCTACACTCTATGCCCTACACTCTACACTCTATACCCTACACTCTATACCCTACACTCTATACCCTACACTCTATACCCTACACTCTATACCCTACACTCTATGCCCTACACTCTATACCCTACACTCTATACCCTACACTCTATACCCTACACGCTACACTCTATACCCTACACTCTATACCCTACACTCTATACCCTACACTCTACACTCTATACCCTACACTCTATAGCCTACACTCTACAATCTATACCCTACACTCTATACCCTACACTCTATACCCTACACTCTATGCCATACACTCTATACCATACACTCTATACCCTACACTCTATACCCTACACTCTATACCCTACACTCTATACCCTACACTCTACACTCTATACCCTATACTCTATACCCTACACTCTATACCCTACACTCTACACTCTATACCCTACACTCTATGCCCTACACTCTATACCCTACACTCTACACTCTATACCCTACACTCTATACCCTACACTCTATGCCCTACACTCTATACCCTACACTCTATACCCTACACTCTATACCCTACACTCTACACTCTATACCCTACACTCTATACCCTACACTCTATACCCTACACTCTACACTCTATACCCTACTCTCTATACCCTACACTCTATGCCCTACACTCTATACCCTACAATCTATACCCTACACTCTATACCCTACACTCTACACTCTATACCCTACACTCTATACCCTACACTCTATACCCTACACTCTACACTCTATTCCCTACACTCTATACCCTACACTCTATACCCTACACTCTATACCCTACACTCTACACCCTACACTCTATACCCTACACTCTATACCATACACTCTATACCCTACACTCTACACTCTATGCCCTACACTCTACACCCTACACTCTATACCCTACACTCTAATCCCTACACTCTACACTCTATACCCTACACTCTATACCCTACACTCTCTACCCTACACTCTATACCCTACACTCTATACCCTACACTCTACACTCTATACCCTACACTCTACACTCTATACCCTACACTCTATACCCTACACTCTACACTCTATACCCTACACTCTATGCCCTACACTCTATACCCTACACTCTACACTCTATACCCTACACTCTATACCCTACACTCTATACCCTACACTCTACACTCTATACCCTACTCTCTATACCCTACACTCTATGCCCTACACTCTATACCCTACACTCTATACCCTACACTCTATACCCTACACTCTACACTCTATACCCTACACTCTATACCCTACACTCTATACCCTACACTCTACACTCTATTCCCTACACTCTATACCCTACACTCTATACCCTACACTCTATACCCTACACTCTACACCCCACACTCTATACCCTACACTCTATACCATACACTCTATACCCTACACTCTACACTCTATGCCCTACACTCTACACCCTACCCTCTATACCCTACACTCTAATCCCTACACTCTACACTCTATACCCTACACTCTATACCCTACACTCTATACCCTACACTCTACACTCTCTACCCTACACTCTATACCCTGCACTCTATACCCTACACTCTATACCCTACACTCTACACTCTATACCCTACACTCTACACTCTATACCCTACACTCTATACCCTACACTCTATACCCTACACTCTACACTCTATGCCCTACACTCTACACTCTATACCCTACACTCTACACTCTATACCCTACACTCTACACTCTATACCCTACACTCTATACCCTACACTCTATACCCTACACTCTACACTCTATGCCCTACACTCTACACTCTATACCTTACACTCTACACTCTAT
Organism: Ranitomeya imitator; assembly: GCF_032444005.1. Classification (NCBI taxonomy): domain Eukaryota; kingdom Metazoa; phylum Chordata; class Amphibia; order Anura; family Dendrobatidae; genus Ranitomeya; species Ranitomeya imitator. Next base: position 177,873 of record NW_027194230.1, read on the forward strand.
TACCTACACTCTATACCCTACACTCTATACCCTACACTCTATACCCTACACTCTATACCCTACACTCTATACCCTACACTCTACACTCTATGCCCTACACTCTACACTCTATACCCTACACTCTACACTCTATACCCTACACTCTACACTCTATACCCTACACTCTATACCCTACACTCTATACCCTACACTCTACACTCTATGCCCTACACTCTACACTCTATACCTTACACTCTACACTCTATTCCCTACACTCTATACCCTACACTCTATACCCTACACTCTATACCCTACACTCTACACCCTACACTCTATACCCTACACTCTATACCATACACTCTATACCCTACACTCTACACTCTATACCCTACACTCTACAGCCTACACTCTATACACTACACTCTAATCCCTACACTCTACACTATATACCCTACACTCTATTCCCTACACTCTATACCCTACACTCTACACTCTCTACCCTACACTCTCTACCCTACACTCTATACCCTACACTCTATACCCTACACTCTACACTCTATACCCTACACTCTACACCCTACACTCTATACACTACACTCTAATCCCTACACTCTACACTATATACCCTACACTCTATTCCCTACACTCTATACCCTACACTCTACACTCTCTACCCTACACTCTCTACCCTACACTCTATACCCTACACTCTATACCATACACTCTACACTCTATACCCTACACTCTACACTCTATAACCTACACTCTATACCCTACACTCTATACCCTACACTCTATACCCTACACTCTATACCCTACACTCTATACCCTACACTCTACACTCTATACCCTACACTCTATACCCTACACTCTAATCCCTACACTCTACACTCTATACCCTACACTCTATACCCTACACTCTATACCCTACACTCTATACCCTACACTCTATATCCTACACTCTACACTCTATACCACACACTCTATACCCTACACTCTATACCCTACACTCTATACCCTACACTCTATACCCTACACTCTATACCCTACACTCTACACCCCTACACTCTATACCCTACACTCTATACCATACACTCTATACCCTACACTCTACACTCTATACCCTACACTCTACATCCTACACTCTATACCCTACACTCTAATCCCGACACTCTACACTCTATACCCTACACTCTATACCCTACACTCTATACCCTACACTTTACACTCTCTACCCTACACTCTATACCCTACACTCTATAACATACACTCTACACTCTATACCCTACACTCTATACCATACACTCTACACCATGCACTCTATAGCATACACTCTATACCCTACACTCTACACTCTATACCCTACACTCTATACCCTACACTCTACACCCTGCACTCTATACCCTACACACTATACCCTACACTCTACACTCTATACCCTACACTCTATACCCTACACTCTATACCCTACACTCTACACTCTATACCCTACACTCTATAGCCTACACTCTACAATCTATACCCTACACTCTATACCCTACACTCTATACCCTACAGTCTATACCCTACACTCTATACCCTACACTCTACACTCTATACCTTACACTCTACACTCTATTCCCTACACTCTATACCCTACACTCTATACCCTACACTCTATACCCTACACTCTACACTCTATACCCTACACTCTGTAGCCTACACTCTACAATCTATACCCTACACTCTATACCCTACATTCTATACCCTACAGTCTATACCCTACACTCTATACCCTACACTCTACACTCTATACCTTACACTCTACACTCTATTCCCTACACTCTATACCATACACTCTATAACCTACACTCTATACCCTACACTCTATACCCTACACTCTACACCCTACACTCTATACCCTACACTCTATACAATACACTCTATACCCTACACTCTACACTCTATACCCTACACTCTACACCCTACACTCTATACCCTACACTCTAATCCCTACACTCTACACTCTATACCCTACACTCTATACCCTACACTCTACACTCTATACCTTACACTCTACACTCTATTCCCTACACTCTATACCCTACACTCTATACCCTACACTCTATACCCTACACTCTACACCCTACACTCTATACCCTACACTCTATACCATACACTCTATACCCTACACTCTACACTCTATACCCTACACTCTACACCCTACCCTCTATACCCTACACTCTAATCCCTACACTCTACACTCTATACCCTACACTCTATACCCTACACTCTATACCCTACACTCTACACTCTCTACCCTACACTCTATACCCTGCACTCTATACCCTACACTCTATACCCTACACTCTACACCCTATACCCTACACTCTACACTCTATACCCTACACTCTATACCCTACACTCTATACCCTACACTCTACACTCTATGCCCTACACTCTACACTCTATACCCTACACTCTACACTCTATACCCTACACTCTACACTCTATACCCTACACTCTATACCCTACACTCTATACCCTACACTATATACCCTACACTCTATACCCTACACTCTACACTCTCTACCCTACACTCTATACCCTGCACTCTATACCCTACACTCTATACCCTACACTCTACACTCTATAACCTACACTCTACACTCTATTCCCTACACTCTATACCCTACACTCTATACCCTACACTCTACACTCTATGCCCTACACTCTACACTCTATACCCTACACTCTACACTCTATACCCTACACTCTACACTCTATACCCTACACTCTATACCCTACACTCTATACCCTACACTATATACCCTACACTCTACACTCTATGCCCTACACTCTACACTCTATACCTTACACTCTACACTCTATTACCTACACTCTATACCCTACACTCTATACCCTACACTCTATACCCTACACTCTACACCCCACACTCTATACCCTACACTCTATACCATACATTCTATACCCTACACTCTACACTCTATACCCTACTCTCTACACCCTACAATCTATACACTACACTCTAATCCCTACACTCAACACTCTATACCCTACACTCTATACCCTACACTCTAGACCCTACACTCTACACTCTCTACCCTACACTCTATACCCTACACTCTATACCCTACACTCTACACTCTATTCCCTACACTCTACACTCTATACCCTGCACTCTATACCCTACACTCTATACCCTACACTCTACACCCTATACCCTACACTCTACACTCTATACCCTACACTCTATACCCTACACTCTATACCCTACACTCTACACTCTATGCCCTACACTCTACACTCTATACCCTACACTCTACACTCTATACCCTACACTCTACACTCTATACCCTACACTCTATACCCTACACTCTATACCCTACACTATATACCCTACACTCTATACCCTACACTCTACACTCTCTACCCTACACTCTATACCCTGCACTCTATACCCTACACTCTATACCCTACACTCTACACTCTATAACCTACACTCTACACTCTATTCCCTACACTCTATACCCTACACTCTATACCCTACACTCTACACTCTATGCCCTACACTCTACACTCTATACCCTACACTCTACACTCTATACCCTACACTCTACACTCTATACCCTACACTCTATACCCTACACTCTATACCCTACACTATATACCCTACACTCTACACTCTATGCCCTACACTCTACACTCTATACCTTACACTCTACACTCTATTACCTACACTCTATACCCTACACTCTATACCCTACACTCTATACCCTACACTCTACACCCCACACTCTATACCCTACACTCTATACCATACATTCTATACCCTACACTCTACACTCTATACCCTACTCTCTACACCCTACAATCTATACACTACACTCTAATCCCTACACTCAACACTCTATACCCTACACTCTATACCCTACACTCTAGACCCTACACTCTACACTCTCTACCCTACACTCTATACCCTACACTCTACACTCTATACCCTACACTCTATACCCTACACTCTATACCCTACACTCTACACTCTATACCCTACACTCTATACCCTACACTCTATGCCCTACACTCTATACCCTACACTCTATACCCTACACTCTGTACCCTACACTCTACACTCTATACCCTACACTCTATACCCTACACTCTATACCCTACACTCTACACTCTATACCCTACACTCTATACCCTACACTTTATGCCCTACACTCTATACCCTACACTCTATACCCTACACTCTATACCCTACACTCTACACTCTATACCCTACACTCTATACCCTACACTCTATACCCTACACTCTACACTCTATTCCCTACACTCTATACCCTACACTCTATACCCTACACTCTATACCATACACTCTATACCCTACACTCTACACTCTATACCCTACTCTCTACACCCTACACTCTATACACTACACTCTAATCCCTACACTCAACACTCTATACCCTACACTCTATACCATACACTCTAGACCCTACACTCTACACTCTCTACCCTACACTCTCTACCCTACACTCTATACCCTACACTCTATACCCTACACTCTACACTCTATTCCCTACACTCTACACTCTATACCCTACAATCTATACCCTACACTCTATACCCTACACTTTACACTCTATGCCCTACACTCTACACTCTATACCCTACACTCTATACCCTACACTCTATACCCTACACTCTACACTCTATACCCTACACTCTATACCCTACACTCTATGCCCTACACTCTATACCCTACACTCTATACCCTACACTCTATACCCTACACTCTACACTCTATACCCTACACTCTATACCCTACACTCTATACCCTACACTCTACACTCTATACCCTACACTCTATACCCTACACTCTATACCCTACACTCTACACTCTATACCCTACACTCTATACCCTACACTCTATGCCCTACACTCTATACCCTACACTCTATACCCTACACTCTATACCCTACACTCTACAATCTATACCCTACACTCTATACCCTACACTCTATACCCTACACTCTACACTCTATACCCTACACTCTATACCCTACACTTTATGCCCTACACTCTATACCCTACACTCTATACCCTACACTCTATACCCTACACTCTACACTCTATACCCTACACTCTATACCCTACACGCTATACCCTACACTCTACACTCTATTCCCTACACTCTATACCCTACACTCTATACCCTACACTCTATACCATACACTCTATACCCTACACTCTACACTCTATACCCTACACTCTATACCCTACACTCTACACTCTATTCCCTACACTCTATACCCTACACTCTATACCCTACACTCTATACCATACACTCTATACCCTACACTCTACACTCTATACCCTACACTCTATACCCTACACTCTAATCCCGACACTCTACACTCTATACCCTACACTCTATACCCTACACTCTATACCCTACACTCTACACTCTCTACCCTACACTCTATACCCTACATTCTATAACATACACTCTATACCCTACACTCTATACCCTACACTCTATACCATACACTCTACACTCTATACCCTACACTCTATACCATACACTCTACACCATACACTCTATACCCTACACTCTACACTCTATACCCTACACTCTATACCCTACACTCTACACCCTGCACTCTATACCCTACACACTATACCCTACACTCTACACTCTATACCCTACACTCTATACCCTACACTCTATACCCTACACTCTATACCCTACACTCTAGACCCTACACTCTACACTCTCTACCCTACACTCTCTACCCTACACTCTATACCCTACACTCTATACCCTACATTCTACACTCTATTCCCTACACTCTACACTCTATACCCTACAATCTATACCCTACACTCTATACCCTACACTTTACACTCTATGCCCTACACTCTACACTCTATACCCTACACTCTATACCCTACACTCTATACCCTACACTCTACACTCTATACCCTACACTCTATACCCTACACTCTATACCCTACACGCTATACCCTACACTCTACACTCTATTCCCTACACTCTATACCCTACACTCTATACCCTACACTCTATACCATACACTCTATACCCTACACTCTACACTCTATACCCTACACTCTATACCCTACACTCTAATCCCGACACTCTACACTCTATACCCTACACTCTATACCCTACACTCTATACCCTACACTCTACACTCTCTACCCTACACTCTATACCCTACATTCTATAACATACACTCTATACCCTACACTCTATACCCTACACTCTATACCATACACTCTACACTCTATACCCTACACTCTATACCATACACTCTACACCATACACTCTATACCCTACACTCTACACTCTATACCCTACACTCTATACCCTACACTCTACACCCTGCACTCTATACCCTACACACTATACCCTACACTCTACACTCTATACCCTACACTCTATACCCTACACTCTATACCCTCCACTCTATACCCTACACTCCACACTCTATACCCTACACTCTATAGCCTACACTCTACAATCTATACCCTACACTCTATACCCTACACTCTATACCCTACAGTCTATACCCTACACTCTATACCCTACACTCTACACTCTATACCTTACACTCTACACTCTATTCCCTACACTCTATACCCTACACTCTATACCCCACACTCTATACCCTACACTCTACACCCTACACTCTATAGCCTACACTCTATACAATACACTCTATACCCTACACTCTACACTCTATACCCTACACTCTACACCCTACACTCTATACCCTACACTCTAATCCCTACACTCTATACCCTACACTCTATACCCTACACTCTACACTCTATACCTTACACTCTACACTCTATTCCCTACACTCTATACCCTACACTCTATACCCTACACTCTATACACTACACTCTATACCCTACACTCTACACCCTACACTCTATACCCTACACTCTATACCATACACTCTATACCCTACACTCTACACTCTATACCCTACACTCTACACCCTACACTCTATACCCTACACTCTAATTCCTACACTCTACACTCTATACCCTACACTCTATACCCTACACTCTATACCCTACACTCTACACTCTCTACCCTACACTCTATACCCTGCACTCTATACCCTACACTCTATACCCTACACTCTACACTCTATACCCTACACTCTACACTCTATACCCCACACTCTATACCCTACACTCTATACCCTACACTCTATACCCTACACTCTACACTCTATGCCCTACACTCTACACTCTATACCCTACACTCTATACCCTACACTCTATACCCTACACTCTATACCCTACACTCTACACCCTACACTCTATACCCTACACTCTATACACTACACTCTATACCCTACACTCTACACCCTACACTCTATACCCTACACTCTATACCATACACTCTATACCCTACACTCTACACTCTATACCCTACACTCTACACCCTACACTCTATACCCTACACTCTAATTCCTACACTCTACACTCTATACCCTACACTCTATACCCTACACTCTATACCCTACACTCTACACTCTCTACCCTACACTCTATACCCTGCACTCTATACCCTACACTCTATACCCTACACTCTACACTCTATACCCTACACTCTACACTCTATACCCCACACTCTATACCCTACACTCTATACCCTACACTCTATACCCTACACTCTACACTCTATGCCCTACACTCTACACTCTATACCCTACACTCTATACCCTACACTCTATACCCTACACTCTATACCCTACACTCTACACCCTACACTCTATACCCTACACTCTATACCCTACACTCTATACCCTACACTCTACACTCTATACCCTACACTCTATACCCTACACTCTATACCCTACACGCTATACCCTACACTCTACACTCTATTCCCTACACTCTATACCCTACACTCTATACCCTACACTCTATACCATACACTCTATACCCTACACTCTACACTCTATACCCTACACTCTATACCCTACACTCTAATCCCGACACTCTACACTCTATACCCTACACTCTATACCCTACACTCTATACCCTACACTCTACACTCTCTACCCTACACTCTATACCCTACATTCTATAACATACACTCTATACCCTACACTCTATACCCTACACTCTATACCATACACTCTACACTCTATACCCTACACTCTATACCATACACTCTACACCATACACTCTATACCCTACACTCTACACTCTATACCCTACACTCTATACCCTACACTCTACACCCTGCACTCTATACCCTACACACTATACCCTACACTCTACACTCTATACCCTACACTCTATACCCTACACTCTATACCCTCCACTCTATACCCTACACTCCACACTCTATACCCTACACTCTATAGCCTACACTCTACAATCTATACCCTACACTCTATACCCTACACTCTATACCCTACAGTCTATACCCTACACTCTATACCCTACACTCTACACTCTATACCTTACACTCTACACTCTATTCCCTACACTCTATACCCTACACTCTATACCCCACACTCTATACCCTACACTCTACACCCTACACTCTATAGCCTACACTCTATACAATACACTCTATACCCTACACTCTACACTCTATACCCTACACTCTACACCCTACACTCTATACCCTACACTCTAATCCCTACACTCTATACCCTACACTCTATACCCTACACTCTACACTCTATACCTTACACTCTACACTCTATTCCCTACACTCTATACCCTACACTCTATACCCTACACTCTATACACTACACTCTATACCCTACACTCTACACCCTACACTCTATACCCTACACTCTATACCATACACTCTATACCCTACACTCTACACTCTATACCCTACACTCTACACCCTACACTCTATACCCTACACTCTAATTCCTACACTCTACACTCTATACCCTACACTCTATACCCTACACTCTATACCCTACACTCTACACTCTCTACCCTACACTCTATACCCTGCACTCTATACCCTACACTCTATACCCTACACTCTACACTCTATACCCTACACTCTACACTCTATACCCCACACTCTATACCCTACACTCTATACCCTACACTCTATACCCTACACTCTACACTCTATGCCCTACACTCTACACTCTATACCCTACACTCTATACCCTACACTCTATACCCTACACTCTATACCCTACACTCTACACCCTACACTCTATACCCTACACTCTATACCATACACTCTATACCCTACACTCTACACTCTATACCCTACACTCTACATCCTACACTCTATACCCTACACTCTAATCCCGACACTCTACACTCTATACCCTACACTCTATACCCTACACTCTATACCCTACACTCTACACTCTCTACCCTACACTCTATACCCTACACTCTACAACATACACTCTACACTCTATACCCTACACTCTATACCATACACTCTACACCATGCACTCTATAGCATACACTCTATACCCTACACTCTACACTCTATACCCTACACTCTATACCCTACACTCTACACCCTGCACTCTATACCCTACACACTATACCCTACACTCTACACTCTATACCCTACACTCTATACCCTACACTCTATACCCTACACTCTACACTCTATACCCTACACTCTATAGCCTACACTCTACAATCTATACCCTACACTCTATACCCTACACTCTATACCCTACAGTCTATACCCTACACTCTATACCCTACACTCTACACTCTATACCTTACACTCTACACTCTATTCCCTACACTCTATACCCTACACTCTATACCCTACACTCTATACCCTACACTCTATACCCTACACTCTACACTCTATACCTTACACTCTACACTCTATTCCCTACACTCTATACCATACACTCTATACCCTACACTCTATACCCTACACTCTATACCCTACACTCTACACCCTACACTCTATACCCTACACTCTATACAATACACTCTATACCCTACACTCTACACTCTATACCCTACACTCTACACCCTACACTCTATACCCTACACTCTAATCCCTACACTCTACACTCTATACCCTACACTCTATACCCTACACTCTACACTCTATACCTTACACTCTACACTCTATTCCCTACACTCTATACCCTACACTCTATACCCTACACTCTATACCCTACACTCTATACCCTACACTCTACACCCTACACTCTATACCCTACACTCTATACCATACACTCTATACCCTACACTCTACACTCTATACCCTACACTCTACACCCTACCCTCTATACCCTACACTCTAATCCCTACACTCTACACTCTATACCCTACACTCTATACCCTACACTCTATACCCTACACTCTACACTCTCTACCCTACACTCTATACCCTGCACTCTATACCCTACACTCTATACCCTACACTCTACACTCTATACCCTACACTCTACACTCTATACCCTACACTCTATACCCTACACTCTATACCCTACACTCTACACTCTATGCCCTACACTCTACACTCTATACCCTACACTCTACAATCTATACCCTACACTCTACACTCTATACCCTACACTCTATACCCTACACTCTATACCCTACACTCTACACTCTATGCCCTACACTCTACACTCTATACCTTACACTCTACACTCTATTACCTACACTCTATACCCTACACTCTATACCCTACACTCTATACCCTACACTCTATACCCTACACTCTACACTCTATGCCCTACACTCTACACTCTATACCTTACACTCTACACTCTATTACCTACACTCTATACCCTACACTCTACACCCTACACTCTATACCCTACACTCTATACAATACACTCTATACCCTACACTCTACACTCTATACCCTACACTCTACATCCTACACTCTATACCCTACACTCTAATCCCTACACTCTATACCCTACACTCTATACCCTACACTCTACACTCTATACCTTACACTCTACACTCTATTCCCTACACTCTATACCCTACACTCTATACCCTACACTCTATACACTACACTCTATACCCTACACTCTACACCCTACACTCTATACCCTACACTCTATACCATACACTCTATACCCTACACTCTACACTCTATACCCTACACTCTACACCCTACACTCTATACCCTACACTCTAATCCCTACACTCTACACTCTATACCCTACACTCTATACCCTACACTCTATACCCTACACTCTACACTCTCTACCCTACACTCTATACCCTGCACTCTATACCCTACACTCTATACCCTACACTCTACACTCTATACCCTACACTCTACACTCTATACCCCACACTCTATACCCTACACTCTATACCCTACACTCTATACCCTACACTCTACACTCTATGCCCTACACTCTACACTCTATACCCTACACTCTACACTCTATACCCTACACTCTATACCCTACACTCTAATCCCTACACTCTACACTCTATACCCTACACTCTATACCATACACTCTATACCCTACACTCTACACTCTCTACCCTACACTCTATACCCTGCACTCTATACCCTACACTCTATACCCTACACTCTACACTCTATACCCTACACTCTACACCCTACACTCTATACCCTACACTCTAATCCCTACACTCTATACCCTACACTCTATACCCTACACTCTACACTCTATACCTTACACTCTACACTCTATTCCCTACACTCTATACCCTACACTCTATACCCTACACTCTATACACTACACTCTATACCCTACACTCTACACCCTACACTCTATACCCTACACTCTATACCATACACTCTATACCCTACACTCTACACTCTATACCCTACACTCTACACCCTACACTCTATACCCTACACTCTAATCCCTACACTCTACACTCTATACCCTACACTCTATACCCTACACTCTATACCCTACACTCTACACTCTCTACCCTACACTCTATACCCTGCACTCTATACCCTACACTCTATACCCTACACTCTATACCCTACACTCTACACTCTATACCCCACACTCTATACCCTACACTCTATACCCTACACTCTATACCCTACACTCTACACTTTATGCCCTACACTCTACACTCTATACCCTACACTCTACACTCTATACCCTACACTCTATACCCTACACTCTAATCCCTACACTCTACACTCTATACCCTACACTCTATACCCTACACTCTATACCCTACACTCTACACTCTCTACCCTACACTCTATACCCTGCACTCTATACCCTACACTCTATACCCTACACTCTACACTCTATACCCTACACTCTACACTCTATACCCCACACTCTATACCCTACACTCTACACCCTACACTCTATACCCTACACTCTATACCATACACTCTATACCCTACACTCTACACTCTATACCCTACACTCTACACCCTACACTCTATACCCTACACTCTTATCCCTACACTCTACACTCTATACCCTACACTCTATACCCTACACTCTATACCCTACACACTACACTCTCTACCCTACACTCTATACCCTGCACTCTATACCCTACACTCTATACCCTACACTCTACACTCTATACCCTACACTCTACACTCTATACCCCACACTCTATACCCTACACTCTATACCATACACTCTATACCCTACACTCTACACTCTATACCCTACACTCTACACCCTACACTCTATACCCTACACTCTAATCCCTACACTCTACACTCTATGCCCTACACTCTATACCCTACACTCTATACCCTACACTCTACACTCTCTACCCTACACTCTATACCCTGCACTCTATACCCTACACTCTATACCCTACACTCTACACTCTATACCCTACACTCTACACTCTATACCCCACACTCTATACCCTACACTCTATACCCTACACTCTATACCCTACACTCTACACTCTATGCCCTACACTCTACACTCTATACCCTACACTCTACACTCTATACCCTACACTCTACACTCTATGCCCTACACTCTACACTCTATACCCTACACTCTACACCCTACACTCTATACCCTACACTCTACACTCTCTACCCTACACTCTCTACCCTACACTCTAATCCCTACACTCTACACTCTATGCCCTACACTCTATACCCTACACTCTATACCCTACACTCTACACTCTCTACCCTACACTCTATACCCTGCACTCTATACCCTACACTCTATACCCTACACTCTACACTCTATACCCTACACTCTATACCCCACACTCTATACCCTACACTCTATACCCTACACTCTATACCCTACACTCTACACTCTATGCCCTACACTCTACACTCTATACCCTACACTCTACACTCTATACCCTACACTCTACACTCTATGCCCTACACTCTACACTCTATACCCTACACTCTACACCCTACACTCTATACCCTACACTCTACACTCTCTACCCTACACTCTCTACCCTACACTCTATACCCTACACTATACACTCTATACCCTACACTCTACACTCTATACCCTACACTCTATACCCTACACTCTACACTCTATGCCCTACACTCTACACTCTATACCCTACACTCTATACCCTACACTCTATACCCTACACTCTACACTCTATGCCCTACACTCTACACTCTATACCCTACACTCTATACCCTACACTCTATACCCTACACTCTATACCCTACACTCTATACCCTACACTCTATGCCCTACACTCTATACCCTACACTCTATACCCTACACTCTATACCCTACACGCTACACTCTATACCCTACACTCTATACCCTACACTCTATACCCTACACTCTACACTCTATACCCTACACTCTATAGCCTACACTCTACAATCTATACCCTACACTCTATACCCTACACTCTATACCCTACACTCTATGCCATACACTCTATACCATACACTCTATACCCTACACTCTATACCCTACACTCTATACCCTACACTCTATACCCTACACTCTACACTCTATACCCTATACTCTATACCCTACACTCTATACCCTACACTCTACACTCTATACCCTACACTCTATGCCCTACACTCTATACCCTACACTCTACACTCTATACCCTACACTCTATACCCTACACTCTATACCCTACACTCTACACTCTATACCCTACACTCTACACTCTATACCCCACACTCTATACCCTACACTCTATACCCTACACTCTATACCCTACACTCTACACTCTATGCCCTACACTCTACACTCTATACCCTACACTCTACACTCTATACCCTACACTCTATACCCTACACTCTAATCCCTACACTCTACACTCTATACCCTACACTCTATACCATACACTCTATACCCTACACTCTACACTCTCTTCCCTACACTCTATACCCTGCACTCTATACCCTACACTCTATACCCTACACTCTACACTCTATACCCTACACTCTACACCCTACACTCTATACCCTACACTCTAATCCCTACACTCTATACCCTACACTCTATACCCTACACTCTACACTCTATACCTTACACTCTACACTCTATTCCCTACACTCTATACCCTACACTCTATACCCTACACTCTATACACTACACTCTATACCCTACACTCTACACCCTACACTCTATACCCTACACTCTATACCATACACTCTATACCCTACACTCTACACTCTATACCCTACACTCTACACCCTACACTCTATACCCTACACTCTAATCCCTACACTCTACACTCTATACCCTACACTCTATACCCTACACTCTATACCCTACACTCTACACTCTCTACCCTACACTCTATACCCTGCACTCTATACCCTACACTCTATACCCTACACTCTATACCCTACACTCTACACTCTATACCCCACACTCTATACCCTACACTCTATACCCTACACTCTATACCCTACACTCTACACTTTATGCCCTACACTCTACACTCTATACCCTACACTCTACACTCTATACCCTACACTCTATACCCTACACTCTAATCCCTACACTCTACACTCTATACCCTACACTCTATACCCTACACTCTATACCCTACACTCTACACTCTCTACCCTACACTCTATACCCTGCACTCTATACCCTACACTCTATACCCTACACTCTACACTCTATACCCTACACTCTACACTCTATACCCCACACTCTATACCCTACACTCTACACCCTACACTCTATACCCTACACTCTATACCATACACTCTATACCCTACACTCTACACTCTATACCCTACACTCTACACCCTACACTCTATACCCTACACTCTTATCCCTACACTCTACACTCTATACCCTACACTCTATACCCTACACTCTATACCCTACACTCTACACTCTCTACCCTACACTCTATACCCTGCACTCTATACCCTACACTCTATACCCTACACTCTACACTCTATACCCTACACTCTACACTCTATACCCCACACTCTATACCCTACACTCTATACCATACACTCTATACCCTACACTCTACACTCTATACCCTACACTCTACACCCTACACTCTATACCCTACACTCTAATCCCTACACTCTACACTCTATGCCCTACACTCTATACCCTACACTCTATACCCTACACTCTACACTCTCTACCCTACACTCTATACCCTGCACTCTATACCCTACACTCTATACCCTACACTCTACACTCTATACCCTACACTCTACACTCTATACCCCACACTCTATACCCTACACTCTATACCCTACACTCTATACCCTACACTCTACACTCTATGCCCTACACTCTACACTCTATACCCTACACTCTACACTCTATACCCTACACTCTACACTCTATGCCCTACACTCTACACTCTATACCCTACACTCTACACCCTACACTCTATACCCTACACTCTACACTCTCTACCCTACACTCTCTACCCTACACTCTATACCCTACACTATACACTCTATACCCTACACTCTACACTCTATACCCTACACTCTATACCCTACACTCTACACTCTATGCCCTACACTCTACACTCTATACCCTACACTCTATACCCTACACTCTATACCCTACACTCTACACTCTATGCCCTACACTCTACACTCTATACCCTACACTCTATACCCTACACTCTATACCCTACACTCTATACCCTACACTCTATACCCTACACTCTATGCCCTACACTCTATACCCTACACTCTATACCCTACACTCTATACCCTACACGCTACACTCTATACCCTACACTCTATACCCTACACTCTATACCCTACACTCTACACTCTATACCCTACACTCTATAGCCTACACTCTACAATCTATACCCTACACTCTATACCCTACACTCTATACCCTACACTCTATGCCATACACTCTATACCATACACTCTATACCCTACACTCTATACCCTACACTCTATACCCTACACTCTATACCCTACACTCTACACTCTATACCCTATACTCTATACCCTACACTCTATACCCTACACTCTACACTCTATACCCTACACTCTATGCCCTACACTCTATACCCTACACTCTACACTCTATACCCTACACTCTATACCCTACACTCTATGCCCTACACTCTATACCCTACACTCTATACCCTACACTCTATACCCTACACTCTACACTCTATACCCTACACTCTATACCCTACACTCTATACCCTACACTCTACACTCTATACCCTACTCTCTATACCCTACACTCTATGCCCTACACTCTATACCCTACAATCTATACCCTACACTCTATACCCTACACTCTACACTCTATACCCTACACTCTATACCCTACACTCTATACCCTACACTCTACACTCTATTCCCTACACTCTATACCCTACACTCTATACCCTACACTCTATACCCTACACTCTACACCCTACACTCTATACCCTACACTCTATACCATACACTCTATACCCTACACTCTACACTCTATGCCCTACACTCTACACCCTACACTCTATACCCTACACTCTAATCCCTACACTCTACACTCTATACCCTACACTCTATACCCTACACTCTCTACCCTACACTCTATACCCTACACTCTATACCCTACACTCTACACTCTATACCCTACACTCTACACTCTATACCCTACACTCTATACCCTACACTCTACACTCTATACCCTACACTCTATGCCCTACACTCTATACCCTACACTCTACACTCTATACCCTACACTCTATACCCTACACTCTATACCCTACACTCTACACTCTATACCCTACTCTCTATACCCTACACTCTATGCCCTACACTCTATACCCTACACTCTATACCCTACACTCTATACCCTACACTCTACACTCTATACCCTACACTCTATACCCTACACTCTATACCCTACACTCTACACTCTATTCCCTACACTCTATACCCTACACTCTATACCCTACACTCTATACCCTACACTCTACACCCCACACTCTATACCCTACACTCTATACCATACACTCTATACCCTACACTCTACACTCTATGCCCTACACTCTACACCCTACCCTCTATACCCTACACTCTAATCCCTACACTCTACACTCTATACCCTACACTCTATACCCTACACTCTATACCCTACACTCTACACTCTCTACCCTACACTCTATACCCTGCACTCTATACCCTACACTCTATACCCTACACTCTACACTCTATACCCTACACTCTACACTCT
The DNA here is from genome assembly GCF_032444005.1 of Ranitomeya imitator. Taxonomy (NCBI): domain Eukaryota; kingdom Metazoa; phylum Chordata; class Amphibia; order Anura; family Dendrobatidae; genus Ranitomeya; species Ranitomeya imitator. The sequence goes on from NW_027194230.1 coordinate 195,512, forward strand.
ATACCCTACACTCTATACCCTACACTCTATACCCTACACTCTACACTCTATGCCCTACACTCTACACTCTATACCCTACACTCTACACTCTATACCCTACACTCTACACTCTATACCCTACACTCTATACCCTACACTCTATACCCTACACTCTACACTCTATGCCCTACACTCTACACTCTATACCTTACACTCTACACTCTATTACCTACACTCTATACCCTACACTCTATACCCTACACTCTATACCCTACACTCTATACCCTACACTCTATACCCTACACTCTACACTCTATGCCCTACACTCTACACTCTATACCCTACACTCTACACTCTATACCCTACACTCTACACTCTATACCCTACACTCTATACCCTACACTCTATACCCTACACTCTACACTCTATGCCCTACACTCTACACTCTATACCTTACACTCTACACTCTATTCCCTACACTCTATACCCTACACTCTATACCCTACACTCTATACCCTACACTCTACACCCTACACTCTATACCCTACACTCTATACCATACACTCTATACCCTACACTCTACACTCTATACCCTACACTCTACAGCCTACACTCTATACACTACACTCTAATCCCTACACTCTACACTATATACCCTACACTCTATTCCCTACACTCTATACCCTACACTCTACACTCTCTACCCTACACTCTCTACCCTACACTCTATACCCTACACTCTATACCCTACACTCTACACTCTATACCCTACACTCTACACCCTACACTCTATACACTACACTCTAATCCCTACACTCTACACTATATACCCTACACTCTATTCCCTACACTCTATACCCTACACTCTACACTCTCTACCCTACACTCTCTACCCTACACTCTATACCCTACACTCTATACCATACACTCTACACTCTATACCCTACACTCTACACTCTATAACCTACACTCTATACCCTACACTCTATACCCTACACTCTATACCCTACACTCTATACCCTACACTCTATACCCTACACTCTACACTCTATACCCTACACTCTATACCCTACACTCTAATCCCTACACTCTACACTCTATACCCTACACTCTATACCCTACACTCTATACCCTACACTCTATACCCTACACTCTATATCCTACACTCTACACTCTATACCACACACTCTATACCCTACACTCTATACCCTACACTCTATACCCTACACTCTATACCCTACACTCTATACCCTACACTCTACACCCCTACACTCTATACCCTACACTCTATACCATACACTCTATACCCTACACTCTACACTCTATACCCTACACTCTACATCCTACACTCTATACCCTACACTCTAATCCCGACACTCTACACTCTATACCCTACACTCTATACCCTACACTCTATACCCTACACTTTACACTCTCTACCCTACACTCTATACCCTACACTCTATAACATACACTCTACACTCTATACCCTACACTCTATACCATACACTCTACACCATGCACTCTATAGCATACACTCTATACCCTACACTCTACACTCTATACCCTACACTCTATACCCTACACTCTACACCCTGCACTCTATACCCTACACACTATACCCTACACTCTACACTCTATACCCTACACTCTATACCCTACACTCTATACCCTACACTCTACACTCTATACCCTACACTCTATAGCCTACACTCTACAATCTATACCCTACACTCTATACCCTACACTCTATACCCTACAGTCTATACCCTACACTCTATACCCTACACTCTACACTCTATACCTTACACTCTACACTCTATTCCCTACACTCTATACCCTACACTCTATACCCTACACTCTATACCCTACACTCTACACTCTATACCCTACACTCTGTAGCCTACACTCTACAATCTATACCCTACACTCTATACCCTACATTCTATACCCTACAGTCTATACCCTACACTCTATACCCTACACTCTACACTCTATACCTTACACTCTACACTCTATTCCCTACACTCTATACCATACACTCTATAACCTACACTCTATACCCTACACTCTATACCCTACACTCTACACCCTACACTCTATACCCTACACTCTATACAATACACTCTATACCCTACACTCTACACTCTATACCCTACACTCTACACCCTACACTCTATACCCTACACTCTAATCCCTACACTCTACACTCTATACCCTACACTCTATACCCTACACTCTACACTCTATACCTTACACTCTACACTCTATTCCCTACACTCTATACCCTACACTCTATACCCTACACTCTATACCCTACACTCTACACCCTACACTCTATACCCTACACTCTATACCATACACTCTATACCCTACACTCTACACTCTATACCCTACACTCTACACCCTACCCTCTATACCCTACACTCTAATCCCTACACTCTACACTCTATACCCTACACTCTATACCCTACACTCTATACCCTACACTCTACACTCTCTACCCTACACTCTATACCCTGCACTCTATACCCTACACTCTATACCCTACACTCTACACCCTATACCCTACACTCTACACTCTATACCCTACACTCTATACCCTACACTCTATACCCTACACTCTACACTCTATGCCCTACACTCTACACTCTATACCCTACACTCTACACTCTATACCCTACACTCTACACTCTATACCCTACACTCTATACCCTACACTCTATACCCTACACTATATACCCTACACTCTATACCCTACACTCTACACTCTCTACCCTACACTCTATACCCTGCACTCTATACCCTACACTCTATACCCTACACTCTACACTCTATAACCTACACTCTACACTCTATTCCCTACACTCTATACCCTACACTCTATACCCTACACTCTACACTCTATGCCCTACACTCTACACTCTATACCCTACACTCTACACTCTATACCCTACACTCTACACTCTATACCCTACACTCTATACCCTACACTCTATACCCTACACTATATACCCTACACTCTACACTCTATGCCCTACACTCTACACTCTATACCTTACACTCTACACTCTATTACCTACACTCTATACCCTACACTCTATACCCTACACTCTATACCCTACACTCTACACCCCACACTCTATACCCTACACTCTATACCATACATTCTATACCCTACACTCTACACTCTATACCCTACTCTCTACACCCTACAATCTATACACTACACTCTAATCCCTACACTCAACACTCTATACCCTACACTCTATACCCTACACTCTAGACCCTACACTCTACACTCTCTACCCTACACTCTATACCCTACACTCTATACCCTACACTCTACACTCTATTCCCTACACTCTACACTCTATACCCTACAATCTATACCCTACACTCTATACCCTACACTCTACACTCTATGCCCTACACTCTACACTCTATACCCTACACTCTATACCCTACACTCTATACCCTACACTCTACACTCTATACCCTACACTCTATACCCTACACTCTATGCCCTACACTCTATACCCTACACTCTATACCCTACACTCTATACCCTACACTTTACACTCTATACCCTACACTCTATACCCTACACTCTATACCCTACACTCTACACTCTATACCCTACACTCTATACCCTACACTCTATACCCTACACTCTACACTCTATACCCTACACTCTATACCCTACACTCTATGCCCTACACTCTATACCCTACACTCTATACCCTACACTCTGTACCCTACACTCTACACTCTATACCCTACACTCTATACCCTACACTCTATACCCTACACTCTACACTCTATACCCTACACTCTATACCCTACACTTTATGCCCTACACTCTATACCCTACACTCTATACCCTACACTCTATACCCTACACTCTACACTCTATACCCTACACTCTATACCCTACACTCTATACCCTACACTCTACACTCTATTCCCTACACTCTATACCCTACACTCTATACCCTACACTCTATACCATACACTCTATACCCTACACTCTACACTCTATACCCTACTCTCTACACCCTACACTCTATACACTACACTCTAATCCCTACACTCAACACTCTATACCCTACACTCTATACCCTACACTCTAGACCCTACACTCTACACTCTCTACCCTACACTCTCTACCCTACACTCTATACCCTACACTCTATACCCTACACTCTACACTCTATTCCCTACACTCTACACTCTATACCCTACAATCTATACCCTACACTCTATACCCTACACTTTACACTCTATGCCCTACACTCTACACTCTATACCCTACACTCTATACCCTACACTCTATACCCTACACTCTTCACTCTATACCCTACACTCTATACCCTACACTCTATGCCCTACACTCTATACCCTACACTCTATACCCTACACTCTATACCCTACACTCTACACTCTATACCCTACACTCTATACCCTACACTCTATACCCTACACTCTACACTCTATACCCTACACTCTATACCCTACACTCTATACCCTACACTCTACACTCTATACCCTACACTCTATACCCTACACTCTATGCCCTACACTCTATACCCTACACTCTATACCCTACACTCTATACCCTACACTCTACAATCTATACCCTACACTCTATACCCTACACTCTATACCCTACACTCTACACTCTATACCCTACACTCTATACCCTACACTTTATGCCCTACACTCTATACCCTACACTCTATACCCTACACTCTATACCCTACACTCTACACTCTATACCCTACACTCTATACCCTACACGCTATACCCTACACTCTACACTCTATTCCCTACACTCTATACCCTACACTCTATACCCTACACTCTATACCATACACTCTATACCCTACACTCTACACTCTATACCCTACACTCTATACCCTACACTCTACACTCTATTCCCTACACTCTATACCCTACACTCTATACCCTACACTCTATACCATACACTCTATACCCTACACTCTACACTCTATACCCTACACTCTATACCCTACACTCTAATCCCGACACTCTACACTCTATACCCTACACTCTATACCCTACACTCTATACCCTACACTCTACACTCTCTACCCTACACTCTATACCCTACATTCTATAACATACACTCTATACCCTACACTCTATACCCTACACTCTATACCATACACTCTACACTCTATACCCTACACTCTATACCATACACTCTACACCATACACTCTATACCCTACACTCTACACTCTATACCCTACACTCTATACCCTACACTCTACACCCTGCACTCTATACCCTACACACTATACCCTACACTCTACACTCTATACCCTACACTCTATACCCTACACTCTATACCCTACACTCTATACCCTACACTCTAGACCCTACACTCTACACTCTCTACCCTACACTCTCTACCCTACACTCTATACCCTACACTCTATACCCTACATTCTACACTCTATTCCCTACACTCTACACTCTATACCCTACAATCTATACCCTACACTCTATACCCTACACTTTACACTCTATGCCCTACACTCTACACTCTATACCCTACACTCTATACCCTACACTCTATACCCTACACTCTACACTCTATACCCTACACTCTATACCCTACACTCTATACCCTACACGCTATACCCTACACTCTACACTCTATTCCCTACACTCTATACCCTACACTCTATACCCTACACTCTATACCATACACTCTATACCCTACACTCTACACTCTATACCCTACACTCTATACCCTACACTCTAATCCCGACACTCTACACTCTATACCCTACACTCTATACCCTACACTCTATACCTTACACTCTACACTCTCTACCCTACACTCTATACCCTACATTCTATAACATACACTCTATACCCTACACTCTATACCCTACACTCTATACCATACACTCTACACTCTATACCCTACACTCTATACCATACACTCTACACCATACACTCTATACCCTACACTCTACACTCTATACCCTACACTCTATACCCTACACTCTACACCCTGCACTCTATACCCTACACACTATACCCTACACTCTACACTCTATACCCTACACTCTATACCCTACACTCTATACCCTCCACTCTATACCCTACACTCCACACTCTATACCCTACACTCTATAGCCTACACTCTACAATCTATACCCTACACTCTATACCCTACACTCTATACCCTACAGTCTATACCCTACACTCTATACCCTACACTCTACACTCTATACCTTACACTCTACACTCTATTCCCTACACTCTATACCCTACACTCTATACCCCACACTCTATACCCTACACTCTACACCCTACACTCTATAGCCTACACTCTATACAATACACTCTATACCCTACACTCTACACTCTATACCCTACACTCTACACCCTACACTCTATACCCTACACTCTAATCCCTACACTCTATACCCTACACTCTATACCCTACACTCTACACTCTATACCTTACACTCTACACTCTATTCCCTACACTCTATACCCTACACTCTATACCCTACACTCTATACACTACACTCTATACCCTACACTCTACACCCTACACTCTATACCCTACACTCTATACCATACACTCTATACCCTACACTCTACACTCTATACCCTACACTCTACACCCTACACTCTATACCCTACACTCTAATTCCTACACTCTACACTCTATACCCTACACTCTATACCCTACACTCTATACCCTACACTCTACACTCTCTACCCTACACTCTATACCCTGCACTCTATACCCTACACTCTATACCCTACACTCTACACTCTATACCCTACACTCTACACTCTATACCCCACACTCTATACCCTACACTCTATACCCTACACTCTATACCCTACACTCTACACTCTATGCCCTACACTCTACACTCTATACCCTACACTCTATACCCTACACTCTATACCCTACACTCTATACCCTACACTCTACACCCTACACTCTATACCCTACACTCTATACACTACACTCTATACCCTACACTCTACACCCTACACTCTATACCCTACACTCTATACCATACACTCTATACCCTACACTCTACACTCTATACCCTACACTCTACACCCTACACTCTATACCCTACACTCTAATTCCTACACTCTACACTCTATACCCTACACTCTATACCCTACACTCTATACCCTACACTCTACACTCTCTACCCTACACTCTATACCCTGCACTCTATACCCTACACTCTATACCCTACACTCTACACTCTATACCCTACACTCTACACTCTATACCCCACACTCTATACCCTACACTCTATACCCTACACTCTATACCCTACACTCTACACTCTATGCCCTACACTCTACACTCTATACCCTACACTCTATACCCTACACTCTATACCCTACACTCTATACCCTACACTCTACACCCTACACTCTATACCCTACACTCTATACCCTACACTCTATACCCTACACTCTACACTCTATACCCTACACTCTATACCCTACACTCTATACCCTACACGCTATACCCTACACTCTACACTCTATTCCCTACACTCTATACCCTACACTCTATACCCTACACTCTATACCATACACTCTATACCCTACACTCTACACTCTATACCCTACACTCTATACCCTACACTCTAATCCCGACACTCTACACTCTATACCCTACACTCTATACCCTACACTCTATACCCTACACTCTACACTCTCTACCCTACACTCTATACCCTACATTCTATAACATACACTCTATACCCTACACTCTATACCCTACACTCTATACCATACACTCTACACTCTATACCCTACACTCTATACCATACACTCTACACCATACACTCTATACCCTACACTCTACACTCTATACCCTACACTCTATACCCTACACTCTACACCCTGCACTCTATACCCTACACACTATACCCTACACTCTACACTCTATACCCTACACTCTATACCCTACACTCTATACCCTCCACTCTATACCCTACACTCCACACTCTATACCCTACACTCTATAGCCTACACTCTACAATCTATACCCTACACTCTATACCCTACACTCTATACCCTACAGTCTATACCCTACACTCTATACCCTACACTCTACACTCTATACCTTACACTCTACACTCTATTCCCTACACTCTATACCCTACACTCTATAGCCTACACTCTACAATCTATACCCTACACTCTATACCCTACACTCTATACCCTACAGTCTATACCCTACACTCTATACCCTACACTCTACACTCTATACCCTACACTCTACACCCTACACTCTATACCCTACACTCTAATTCCTACACTCTACACTCTATACCCTACACTCTATACCCTACACTCTATACCCTACACTCTACACTCTCTACCCTACACTCTATACCCTGCACTCTATACCCTACACTCTATACCCTACACTCTACACTCTATACCCTACACTCTACACTCTATACCCCACACTCTATACCCTACACTCTATACCCTACACTCTATACCCTACACTCTACACTCTATGCCCTACACTCTACACTCTATACCCTACACTCTATACCCTACACTCTATACCCTACACTCTATACCCTACACTCTACACCCTACACTCTATACCCTACACTCTATACCCTACACTCTATACCCTACACTCTACACTCTATACCCTACACTCTATACCCTACACTCTATACCCTACACGCTATACCCTACACTCTACACTCTATTCCCTACACTCTATACCCTACACTCTATACCCTACACTCTATACCATACACTCTATACCCTACACTCTACACTCTATACCCTACACTCTATACCCTACACTCTAATCCCGACACTCTACACTCTATACCCTACACTCTATACCCTACACTCTATACCCTACACTCTACACTCTCTACCCTACACTCCATACCCTACATTCTATAACATACACTCTATACCCTACACTCTATACCCTACACTCTATACCATACACTCTACACTCTATACCCTACACTCTATACCATACACTCTACACCATACACTCTATACCCTACACTCTACACTCTATACCCTACACTCTATACCCTACACTCTACACCCTGCACTCTATACCCTACACACTATACCCTTCACTCTACACTCTATACCCTACACTCTATACCCTACACTCTATACCCTCCACTCTATACCCTACACTCCACACTCTATACCCTACACTCTATAGCCTACACTCTACAATCTATACCCTACACTCTATACCCTACACTCTATACCCTACAATCTATACCCTACACTCTATACCCTACACTCTACACTCTATACCTTACACTCTACACTCTATTCCCTACACTCTATACCCTACACTCTATACCCCACACTCTATACCCTACACTCTACACCCTACACTCTATAGCCTACACTCTATACAATACACTCTATACCCTACACTCTACACTCTATACCCTACACTCTACACCCTACACTCTATACCCTACACTCTAATCCCTACACTCTATACCCTACACTCTATACCCTACACTCTACACTCTATACCTTACACTCTACACTCTATTCCCTACACTCTATACCCTACACTCTATACCCTACACTCTATACACTACACTCTATACCCTACACTCTACACCCTACACTCTATACCCTACACTCTATACCATACACTCTATACCCTACACTCTACACTCTATACCCTACACTCTACACCCTACACTCTATACCCTACACTCTAATTCCTACACTCTACACTCTATACCCTACACTCTATACCCTACACTCTATACCCTACACTCTACACTCTCTACCCTACACTCTATACCCTGCACTCTATACCCTACACTCTATACCCTACACTCTACACTCTATACCCTACACTCTACACTCTATACCCCACACTCTATACCCTACACTCTATACCCTACACTCTATACCCTACACTCTACACTCTATGCCCTACACTCTACACTCTATACCCTACACTCTATACCCTACACTCTATACCCTACACTCTATACCCTACACTCTACACCCTACACTCTATACCCTACACTCTATACCATACACTCTATACCCTACACTCTACACTCTATACCCTACACTCTACATCCTACACTCTATACCCTACACTCTAATCCCGACACTCTACACTCTATACCCTACACTCTATACCCTACACTCTATACCCTACACTCTACACTCTCTACCCTACACTCTATACCCTACACTCTACAACATACACTCTACACTCTATACCCTACACTCTATACCATACACTCTACACCATGCACTCTATAGCATACACTCTATACCCTACACTCTACACTCTATACCCTACACTCTATACCCTACACTCTACACCCTGCACTCTATACCCTACACACTATACCCTACACTCTACACTCTATACCCTACACTCTATACCCTACACTCTATACCCTACACTCTACACTCTATACCCTACACTCTATAGCCTACACTCTACAATCTATACCCTACACTCTATACCCTACACTCTATACCCTACAGTCTATACCCTACACTCTATACCCTACACTCTACACTCTATACCTTACACTCTACACTCTATTCCCTACACTCTATATCCTACACTCTATACCCTACACTCTATACCCTACACTCTATACCCTACACTCTACACTCTATACCTTACACTCTACACTCTATTCCCTACACTCTATACCATACACTCTATACCCTACACTCTATACCCTACACTCTATACCCTACACTCTACACCCTACACTCTATACCCTACACTCTATACAATACACTCTATACCCTACACTCTACACTCTATACCCTACACTCTACACCCTACACTCTATACCCTACACTCTAATCCCTACACTCTACACTCTATACCCTACACTCTATACCCTACACTCTACACTCTATACCTTACACTCTACACTCTATTCCCTACACTCTATACCCTACACTCTATACCCTACACTCTATACCCTACACTCTATACCCTACACTCTACACCCTACACTCTATACCCTACACTCTATACCATACACTCTATACCCTACACTCTACACTCTATACCCTACACTCTACACCCTACCCTCTATACCCTACACTCTAATCCCTACACTCTACACTCTATACCCTACACTCTATACCCTACACTCTATACCCTACACTCTACACTCTCTACCCTACACTCTATACCCTGCACTCTATACCCTACACTCTATACCCTACACTCTACACTCTATACCCTACACTCTACACTCTATACCCTACACTCTATACCCTACACTCTATACCCTACACTCTACACTCTATGCCCTACACTCTACACTCTATACCCTACACTCTACAATCTATACCCTACACTCTACACTCTATACCCTACACTCTATACCCTACACTCTATACCCTACACTCTACACTCTATGCCCTACACTCTACACTCTATACCTTACACTCTACACTCTATTACCTACACTCTATACCCTACACTCTATACCCTACACTCTATACCCTACACTCTACACCCCACACTCTATACCCTACACTCTATACCATACATTCTATACCCTACACTCTACACTCTATACCCTACTCTCTACACCCTACACTCTATACACTACACTCTAATCCCTACACTCAACACTCTATACCCTACACTCTATACCCTACACTCTAGACCCTACACTCTACACTCTCTACCCTACACTCTCTACCCTACACTCTATACTCTATACCCTACACTCTACATCCTACACTCTATACCCTACACTCTAATCCCGACACTCTACACTCTATACCCTACACTCTATACCCTACACTCTATACCCTACACTCTACACTCTCTACCCTACACTCTATACCCTACACTCTATAACATACACTCTACACTCTATACCCTACACTCTATACCATACACTCTACACCATGCACTCTATAGCATACACTCTATACCCTACACTCTACACTCTATACCCTACACTCTATACCCTACACTCTACACCCTGCACTCTATACCCTACACACTATACCCTACACTCTACACTCTATACCCTACACTCTATACCCTACACTCTATACCCTACACTCTACACTCTATACCCTACACTCTATAGCCTACACTCTACAATCTATACCCTACACTCTATACCCTACACTCTATAGCCTACACTCTACAATCTATACCCTACACTCTATACCCTACACTCTATACCCTACAGTCTATACCCTACACTCTATACCCTACACTCTACACTCTATACCTTACACTCTACACTCTATTCCCTACACTCTATACCCTACACTCTATACCCTACACTCTATACCCTACACTCTATACCCTACACTCTACACTCTATACCCTACACTCTATAGCCTACACTCTACAATCTATACCCTACACTCTATACCCTACACTCTATACCCTACAGTCTATACCCTACACTCTATACCCTACACTCTACACTCTATACCTTACACTCTACACTCTATTCCCTACACTCTATACCATACACTCTATACCCTACACTCTATACCCTACACTCTATACCCTACACTCTACACCCTACACTCTATACCCTACACTCTATACAATACACTCTATACCCTACACTCTACACTCTATACCCTACACTCTACACCCTACACTCTATACCCTACACTCTAATCCCTACACTCTACACTCTATACCCTACACTCTATACCCTACACTCTACATTCTATACCTTACACTCTACACTCTATTCCCTACACTCTATACCCTACACTCTATACCCTACACTCTATACCCTACACTCTATACCCTACACTCTACACCCTACACTCTATACCCTACACTCTATACCATACACTCTATACCCTACACTCTACACTCTATACCCTACACTCTACACCCTACCCTCTATACCCTACACTCTAATCCCTACACTCTACACTCTATACCCTACACTCTATACCCTACACTCTATACCCTACACTCTACACTCTCTACCCTACACTCTATACCCTGCACTCTATACCCTACACTCTATACCCTACACTCTACACTCTATACCCTACACTCTACACTCTATACCCTACACTCTATGCCCTACACTATATACCCTACACTCTACACTCTATGCCCTACACTCTACACTCTATACCCTACACTCTACACTCTATACCCTACACTCTACACTCTATACCCTACACTCTATACCCTACACTCTATACCCTACACTCTACACTCTATGCCCTACACTCTACACTCTATACCTTACACTCTACACTCTATTACCTACACTCTATACCCTACACTCTATACCCTACACTCTATACCCTACACTCTATACCCTACACTCTACACCCCACACTCTATACCCTACACTCTATACCATACATTCTATACCCTACACTGCACACTCTATACCCTACTCTCTACACCCTACACTCTATACACTACACTCTAATCCCTACACTCAACACTCTATACCCTACACTCTAGACCCTACACTCTACACTCTCTACCCTACACTCTCTACCCTACACTCTATACCCTACACTCTATACCCTACACTCTACACTCTATACTCTACACTCTATACCCTACACTCTATACCCTACACTCTACACTCTATACCCTAAACTCTATACCCTACACTCTATGCCCTACACTCTATACCCTACACTCTATACCCTACACTCTATACCCTACACTCTACACTCTATACCCTACACTCTATACCCTACACTCTATACCCTACACTCTACACTCTATACCCTACACTCTATGCCCTACACTCTATACCCTACACTCTACACTCTATACCCTACACTCTATACCCTATACTCTATACCCTACACTCTACACTCTATACCCTACACTCTATACCCTACACTTTATGCCCTACACTCTATACCCTACACTCTATACCCTACACTCTATACCCTACACTCTACACTCTATACCCTACACTCTATACCCTACACTCTATACCCTACACTCTACACTCTATTCCCTACACTCTATACCCTACACTCTATACCCTACACTCTATACCATACACTCTATACCCTACACTCTACACTCTATACCCTACACTCTACATCCTACACTCTATACCCTACACTCTAATCCCGACACTCTACACTCTATACCCTACACTCTACACTCTATTCCCTACACTCTATACCCTACACTCTATACCCTACACTCTATACCCTACACTCTACACTCTATACCCTACACTCTATAGCCTACACTCTACAATCTATACCCTACACTCTATACCCTACACTCTATACCCTACAGTCTATACCCTACACTCTATACCCTACACTCTACACTCTATACCTTACACTCTACACTCTATTCCCTACACTCTATACCATACACTCTATACCCTACACTCTATACCCTACACTCTATACCCTACACTCTACACCCTACACTCTATACCCTACACTCTATACAATACACTCTATACCCTACACTCTACACTCTATACCCTACACTCTACACCCTACACTCTATACCCTACACTCTAATCCCTACACTCTACACTCTATACCCTACACTCTATACCCTACACTCTACACTCTATACCTTACACTCTACACTCTATTCCCTACACTTTATACCCTACACTCTATACCCTACACTCTATACCCTACACTCTATACCCTACACTCTACACCCTACACTCTATACCCTACACTCTATACCATACACTCTATACCCTACACTCTACACTCTATACCCTACACTCTACACCCTACCCTCTATACCCTACACTCTAATCCCTACACTCTACACTCTATACCCTACACTCTATAACCTACACTCTATACCCTACACTCTACACTCTCTACCCTACACTCTATACCCTGCACTCTATACCCTACACTCTATACCCTACACTCTACACTCTATACCCTACACTCTACACTCTATACCCTACACTCTATACCCTACACTCTATACCCTACACTCTACACTCTATGCCCTACACTCTACACTCTATACCCTACACTCTACACTCTATACCCTACACTCTACACTCTATACCCTACTCTCTACACCCTACACTCTATACACTACACTCTAATCCCTACACTCAACACTCTATACCCTACACTCTAGACCCTACACTCTACACTCTCTACCCTACACTCTCTACCCTACACTCTATACCCTACACTCTATACCCTACACTCTACACTCTATTCCCTACACTCTACACTCTATACCCTACAATCTATACCCTACACTCTATACCCTACAATCTACACTCTATGCCCTACACTCTACACTCTATACTCTACACTCTATACCCTACACTCTATACCCTACACTCTACACTCTATACCCTAAACTCTATACCCTACACTCTATGCCCTACACTCTATACCCTACACTCTATACCCTACACTCTATACCCTACACTCTACACTCTATACCCTACACTCTATACCCTACACTCTATACCCTACACTCTACACTCTATACCCTACACTCTATACCCTACACTCTATACCCTACACTCTACACTCTATACCCTACACTCTATACCCTATACTCTATACCCTACACTCTACACTCTATACCCTACACTCTATACCCTACACTTTATGCCCTACACTCTATACCCTACACTCTATACCCTACACTCTATACCCTACACTCTACACTCTATACCCTACACTCTATACCCTACACTCTATACCCTACACTCTACACTCTATTCCCTACACTCTATACCCTACACTCTATACCCTACACTCTATACCATACACTCTATACCCTACACTCTACACTCTATACCCTACACTCTACATCCTACACTCTATACCCTACACTCTAATCCCGACACTCTACACTCTATACCCTACACTCTACACTCTATTCCCTACACTCTATACCCTACACTCTATACCCTACACTCTATACCCTACACTCTACACTCTATACCCTACACTCTATAGCCTACACTCTACAATCTATACCCTACACTCTATACCCTACACTCTATACCCTACAGTCTATACCCTACACTCTATACCCTACACTCTACACTCTATACCTTACACTCTACACTCTATTCCCTACACTCTATACCATACACTCTATACCCTACACTCTATACCCTACACTCTATACCCTACACTCTACACCCTACACTCTATACCCTACACTCTATACAATACACTCTATACCCTACACTCTACACTCTATACCCTACACTCTACACCCTACACTCTATACCCTACACTCTAATCCCTACACTCTACACTCTATACCCTACACTCTATACCCTACACTCTACACTCTATACCTTACACTCTACACTCTATTCCCTACACTCTATACCCTACACTCTATACCCTACACTCTATACCCTACACTCTACACCCTACACTCTATACCCTACACTCTATACCATACACTCTATACCCTACACTCTACACTCTATACCCTACACTCTACACCCTACCCTCTATACCCTACACTCTAATCCCTACACTCTACACTCTATACCCTACACTCTATACCCTACACTCTATACCCTACACTCTACACTCTCTACCCTACACTCTATACCCTGCACTCTATACCCTACACTCTATACCCTACACTCTACACTCTATACCCTACACTCTACACTCTATACCCTACACTCTATACCCTACACTCTACACTCTATGCCCTACACTCTACACTCTATACCCTACACTCTACACTCTATACCCTACACTCTACACTCTATACCCTACACTCTATACCCTACACTCTATACCCTACACTCTACACTCTATGCCCTACACTCTACACTCTATACCTTACACTCTGCACTCTATTACCTACACTCTATACCCTACACTCTATACCCTACACTCTATACCCTACACTCTACACCCCACACTCTATACCCTACACTCTATACCATACATTCTATACCCTACACTCTACACTCTATACCCTACTCTCTACACCCTACACTCTATACACTACACTCTAATCCCTACACTCAACACTCTATACCCTACACTCTATACCCTACACTCTAGACCCTACACTCTACACTCTCTACCCTACACTCTCTACCCTACACTCTATACCCTACACTCTATACCCTACACTCTACACTCTATTCCCTACACTCTACACTCTATACCCTACAATCTATACCCTACACTCTATACCCTACACTCTACACTCTATGCCCTACACTCTATACCCTACACTCTATACCCTACACTCTATACCCTACACTCTACACTCTATACCCTACACTCTATACCCTACACTCTATGCCCTACACTCTATATCCTACACTCTATACCCTACACTCTATACCCTACACTCTACACTCTATACCCTACACTCTATACCCTACACTCTATACCCTACACTCTACACTCTATACCCTACACTCTATACCCTACACTCTATACCCTACACTCTACACACTATACCCTACACTCTATACCCTACACTCTATACCCTACACTCTACACTCTATACCCTACACTCTATACCCTACACTTTATGCCCTACACTCTATACCCTACACTCTATACCCTACACTCTATACCCTACACTCTACACTCTATACCCTACACTCTATACCCTACACTCTATACCCTACACTCTACACTCTATTCCCTACACTCTATACCCTACACTCTATACCCTACACTCTATACCATACACTCTATACCCTACACTCTACACTCTATACCCTACACTCTACATCCTACACTCTATACCCTACACTCTGATCCCGACACTCTACACTCTATACCCTACACTCTATACCCTACACTCTATACCCAACACTCTGCACTCTCTACCCTACACTCTATACCCTACATTCTATAACATACACTCTATACCCTACACTCTATACCCTACACTCTATACCATACACTCTACACTCTATACCCTACACTCTATACCATACACTCTACACCATACACTCTATAGCATACACTCTATACCCTACACTCTACACTCTATACCCTACACTCTATACCCTACACTCTACACCCTGCACTCTATACCCTACACACTATACCCTACACTCTACACTCTATACCCTACACTCTATACCCTACACTCTATACCCTACACTCTATACCCTACACTCTACACTCTATACCCTACACTCTATAGCCTACACTCTACAATCTATACCCTACACTCTATACCCTACACTCTATACCCTACAGTCTATACCCTACACTCTATACCCTACACTCTACACTCTATACCTTACACTCTACACTCTATTCCCTACACTCTATACCCTACACTCTATACCCTACACTCTATACCCTACACTCTACACCCTACACTCTATACCCTACACTCTATACAATACACTCTATACCCTACACTCTACACTCTATACCCTACACTCTACATCCTACACTCTATACCCTACACTCTAATCCCTACACTCTATACCCTACACTCTATACCCTACACTCTACACTCTATACCTTACACTCTACACTCTATTCCCTACACTCTATACCCTACACTCTATACCCTACACTCTATACACTACACTCTATACCCTACACTCTACACCCTACACTCTATACCCTACACTCTATACCATACACTCTATACCCTACACTCTACACTCTATACCCTACACTCTACACCCTACACTCTATACCCTACACTCTAATCCCTACACTCTACACTCTATACCCTACACTCTATACCCTACACTCTATACCCTACACTCTACACTCTCTACCCTACACTCTATACCCTGCACTCTATACCCTACACTCTATACCCTACACTCTACACTCTATACCCTACACTCTACACTCTATACCCCACACTCTATACCCTACACTCTATACCCTACACTCTATACCCTACACTCTACACTCTATGCCCTACACTCTACACTCTATACCCTACACTCTACACTCTATACCCTACACTCTATACCCTACACTCTAATCCCTACACTCTACACTCTATACCCTACACTCTATACCCTACACTCTATACCCTACACTCTACACTCTCTACCCTACACTCTATACCCTGCACTCTATACCCTACACTCTATACCCTACACTCTACACTCTATACCCTACACTCTACACCCTACACTCTATACCCTACACTCTAATCCCTACACTCTATACCCTACACTCTATACCCTACACTCTACACTCTATACCTTACACTCTACACTCTATTCCCTACACTCTATACCCTACACTCTATACCCTACACTCTATACACTACACTCTATACCCTACACTCTACACCCTACACTCTATACCCTACACTCTATACCATACACTCTATACCCTACACTCTACACTCTATACCCTACACTCTACACCCTACACTCTATACCCTACACTCTAATCCCTACACTCTACACTCTAAACCCTACACTCTATACCCTACACTCTATACCCTACACTCTACACTCTCTACCCTACACTCTATACCCTGCACTCTATACCCTACACTCTATACCCTACACTCTACACTCTATACCCTACACTCTACACTCTATACCCCACACTCTATACCCTACACTCTATACCCTACACTCTATACCCTACACTCTACACTTTATGCCCTACGCTCTACACTCTATACCCTACACTCTACACTCTATACCCTACACTCTATACCCTACACTCTAATCCCTACACTCTACACTCTATACCCTACACTCTATACCCTACACTCTATACCCTACACTCTACACTCTCTACCCTACACTCTATACCCTGCACTCTATACCCTACACTCTATACCCTACACTCTACACTCTATACCCTACACTCTACACTCTATACCCCACACTCTATACCCTACACTCTACACCCTACACTCTATACCCTACACTCTATACCATACACTCTATACCCTACACTCTACACTCTATACCCTACACTCTACACCCTACACTCTATACCCTACACTCTTATCCCTACACTCTACACTCTATACCCTACACTCTATACCCTACACTCTATACCCTACACTCTACACTCTCTACCCTACACTCTATACCCTGCACTCTATACCCTACACTCTATACCCTACACTCTACACTCTATACCCTACACTCTACACTCTATACCCCACACTCTATACCCTACACTCTATACCATACACTCTATACCCTACACTCTACACTCTATACCCTACACTCTACACCCTACACTCTATACCCTACACTCTAATCCCTACACTCTACACTCTATGCCCTACACTCTATACCCTACACTCTATACCCTACACTCTACACTCTCTACCCTACACTCTATACCCTGCACTCTATACCCTACACTCTATACCCTACACTCTACACTCTATACCCTACACTCTACACTCTATACCCCACACTCTATACCCTACACTCTATACCCTACACTCTATACCCTACACTCTACACTCTATGCCCTACACTCTACACTCTATACCCTACACTCTACACTCTATACCCTACACTCTACACTCTATGCCCTACACTCTACACTCTCTACCCTACACTCTCTACCCTACACTCTATACCCTACACTATACACTCTATACCCTACACTCTACACTCTATACCCTACACTCTATACCCTACACTCTACACTCTATGCCCTACACTCTACACTCTATACCCTACACTCTATACCCTACACTCTATACCCTACACTCTACACTCTATGCTCTACACTCTATACCCTACACTCTATACCCTACACTCTATACCCTACACTCTATACCCTACACTCTATACCCTACACTATATGCCCTACACTCTATACCCTACACTCTATACCCTACACTCTATACCCTACACGCTACACTCTATACCCTACACTCTATACCCTACACTCTATACCCTACACTCTACACTCTATACCCTACACTCTATACCCTACACTCTATACCCTACACTCTACACTCTATACCCTACACTCTATACCCTACACTCTATGCCATACACTCTATACCATACACTCTATACCCTACACTCTATACCCTACACTCTATACCCTACACTCTATACCCTACACTCTACACTCTATACCCTATACTCTATACCCTACACTCTATACCCTACACTCTACACTCTATACCCTACACTCTATGCCCTACACTCTATACCCTACACTCTACACTCTATACCCTACACTCTATACCCTACACTCTATGCCCTACACTCTATACCCTACACTCTATACCCTACACTCTATACCCTACACTCTACACTCTATACCCTACACTCTATACCCTACACTCTATACCCTACACTCTACACTCTATACCCTACTCTCTATACCCTACACTCTATACCATACACTCTATACCCTACACTCTATACCCTACACTCTAAACCCTACACTCTACACTCTATTCCCTACACTCTATACCCTACACTCTATACCCTACACTCTATACCCTACACTCTACACCCTACACTCTATACCCTACACTCTATACCATACACTCTATACCCTACACTCTACACTCTATGCCCTACACTCTACACCCTACACTCTATACCCTACACTCTAATCCCTACACTCTACACTCTATACCCTACACTCTATACCCTACACTCTACACTCTCTACCCTACACTCTCTACCCTACACTCTATACCCTACACTCTATACCCTACACTCTACACTCTATACCCTACACTCTACACTCTATACCCTACACTCTATACCCTACACTCTACACTCTATACCCTACACTCTATACCCTACACTCTATACCCTACACTCTACACTCTATACCCTACTCTCTATACCCTACACTCTATGCCCTACACTCTATACCCTACACTCTATACCCTACACTCTATACCCTACACTCTACACTCTATACCCTACACTCTATACCCTACACTCTATACCCTACACTCTACACTCTATTCCCTACACTCTATACCCTACACTCTATACCCTACACTCTATACCCTACACTCTACACCCTACACTCTATACCCTACACTCTATACCATACACTCTATACCCTACACTCTACACTCTATGCCCTACACTCTACACCCTACCCTCTATACCCTACACTCTAATCCCTACACTCTACACTCTATACCCTACACTCTATACCCTACACTCTATACCCTACACTCTACACTCTCTACCCTACACTCTATACCCTGCACTCTATACCCTACACTCTTTACCCTACACTCTACACTCTATACCCTACACTCTACACTCTATACCCTACACTCTATACCCTACACTCTATACCCTACACTCTACACTCTATGCCCTACACTCTACACTCTATACCCTACACTCTACACTCTATACCCTACACTCTACACTCTATACCCTACACTCTATACCCTACACTCTATACCCTACACTCTACACTCTATGCCCTACACTCTACACTCTATACCTTACACTCTACACTCTATTACCTACACTCTATACCCTACACTCTATACCCTACACTATATACCCTACACTCTATACCCTACACTCTACACCCCACACTCTATTCCCTACACTCTATACCATACATTCTATACCCTACACTCTACACTCTATACCCTACTCTCTACACCCTACACTCTATACACTACACTCTAATCCCTACACTCAACACTCTATACCCTACACTCTAGACCCTACACTCTACACTCTCTACCCTACACTCTCTACCCTACACTCTATACCCTACACTCTATACCCTACACTCTACACTCTATTCCCTACACTCTACACTCTATACCCTACAATCTATACCCTACACTCTATACCCTACAATCTACACTCTATGCCCTACACTCTACACTCTATACTCTACACTCTATACCCTACACTCTATACCCTACACTCTACACTCTATACCCTAAACTCTATACCCTACACTCTATGCCCTACACTCTATACCCTACACTCTATACCCTACACTCTATACCCTACACTCTACACTCTATACCCTACACTCTATACCCTACACTCTATACCCTACACTCTACACTCTATACCCTACACTCTATACCCTACACTCTATACCCTACACTCTACACTCTATACCCTACACTCTATACCCTATACTCTATACCCTACACTCTACACTCTATACCCTACACTCTATACCCTACACTCTATAACCTACACTCTATACCCTACACTCTACACTCTATTCCCTACACTCTATACCCTACACTCTATACCCTACACTCTATACCATACACTCTATACCCTACACTCTACACTCTATACCCTACACTCTACATCCTACACTCTATACCCTACACTCTAATCCCGACACTCTACACTCTATACCCTACACTCTACACTCTATTCCCTACACTCTATACCCTACACTCTATACCCTACACTCTATACCCTACACTCTACACTCTATACCCTACACTCTATAGCCTACACTCTACAATCTATACCCTACACTCTATACCCTACACTCTATACCCTACAGTCTATACCCTACACTCTATACCCTACACTCTACACTCTATACCTTACACTCTACACTCTATTCCCTACACTCTATACCATACACTCTATACCCTACACTCTATACCCTACACTCTATACCCTACACTCTACACCCTACACTCTATACCCTACACTCTATACAATACACTCTATACCCTACACTCTACACTCTATACCCTACACTCTACACCCTACACTCTATACCCTACACTCTAATCCCTACACTCTACACTCTATACCCTACACTCTACACTCTATACCTTACACTCTACACTCTATTCCCTACACTCTATACCCTACACTCTATACCCTACACTCTATACCCTACACTCTATACCCTACACTCTACACCCTACACTCTATACCCTACACTCTATACCATACACTCTATACCCTACACTCTACACTCTATACCCTACACTCTACACCCTACCCTCTATACCCTACACTCTAATCCCTACACTCTACACTCTATACCCTACACTCTATACCCTACACTCTATACCCTACACTCTACACTCTCTACCCTACACTCTATACCCTGCACTCTATACCCTACACTCTATACCCTACACTCTACACTCTATACCCTACACTCTACACTCTATACCCTACACTCTATACCCTACACTCTATACCCTACACTCTACACTCTATGCCCTACACTCTACACTCTATACCCTACACTCTACACTCTATACCCTACACTCTACACTCTATACCCTACACTCTATACCCTACACTCTATACCCTACACTCTACACTCTATGCCCTACACTCTACACTCTATACCTTACACTCTACACTCTATTACCTACACTCTATACCCTACACTCTATACCCTACACTCTATACCCTACACTCTACACCCCACACTCTATACCCTACACTCTATACCATACATTCTATACCCTACACTCTACACTCTATACCCTACTCTCTACACCCTACACTCTATACACTACACTCTAATCCCTACACTCAACACTCTATACCCTACACTCTATACCCTACACTCTAGACCCTACACTCTACACTCTCTACCCTACACTCTCTACCCTACACTCTATACCCTACACTCTATACCCTACACTCTACACTCTATTCCCTACACTCTACACTCTATACCCTACAATCTATACCCTACACTCTATACCCTACACTCTACACTCTATGCCCTACACTCTATACCCTACACTCTATACCCTACACTCTATACCCTACACTCTACACTCTATACCCTACACTCTATACCCTACACTCTATGCCCTACACTCTATACCCTACACTCTATACCCTACACTCTATACCCTACACTCTAAACTCTATACCCTACACTCTATACCCTACACTCTATACCCTACACTCTACACTCTATTCCCTACACTCTATACCCTACACTCTATACCCTACACTCTACACACTATACCCTACACTCTATACCCTACACTCTATACCCTACACTCTACACTCTATACCCTACACTCTATACCCTACACTTTATGCCCTACACTCTATACCCTACACTCTATACCCTACACTCTATACCCTACACTCTACACTCTATACCCTACACTCTATACCCTACACTCTATACCCTACACTCTACACTCTATTCCCTACACTCTATACCCTACACTCTATACCCTACACTCTATACCATACACTCTATACCCTACACTCTACACTCTATACCCTACACTCTACATCCTACACTCTATACCCTACACTCTAATCCCGACACTCTACACTCTATACCCTACACTCTATACCCTACACTCTATATCCAACACTCTACACTCTCTACCCTACACTCTATACCCTACATTCTATAACATACACTCTATACCCTACACTCTATACCCTACACTCTATACCCTACACTCTATACCCTACACTCTACACTCTATGCCCTACACTCTACACTCTATACCCTACACTCTACACTCTATACCCTACACTCTACACTCTATACCCTACACTCTATACCCTACACTCTATACCCTACACTCTACACTCTATGCCCTACACTCTACACTCTATACCTTACACTCTACACTCTATTACCTACACTCTATACCCTACACTCTATACCCTACACTCTATACCCTACACTCTACACCCCACACTCTATACCCTACACTCTATACCATACATTCTATACCCTACACTCTACACTCTATACCCTACTCTCTACACCCTACACTCTATACACTACACTCTAATCCCTACACTCAACACTCTATACCCTACACTCTATACCCTACACTCTAGACCCTACACTCTACACTCTCTACCCTACACTCTCTACCCTACACTCTATACCCTACACTCTATACCCTACACTCTACACTCTATTCCCTACACTCTACACTCTATACCCTACAATCTATACCCTACACTCTATACCCTACACTCTACACTCTATGCCCTACACTCTATACCCTACACTCTATACCCTACACTCTATACCCTACACTCTACACTCTATACCCTACACTCTATACCCTACACTCTATGCCCTACACTCTATACCCTACACTCTATACCCTACACTCTATACCCTACACTCTAAACTCTATACCCTACACTCTATACCCTACACTCTATACCCTACACTCTACACTCTATTCCCTACACTCTATACCCTACACTCTATACCCTACACTCTACACACTATACCCTACACTCTATACCCTACACTCTATACCCTACACTCTACACTCTATACCCTACACTCTATACCCTACACTTTATGCCCTACACTCTATACCCTACACTCTATACCCTACACTCTATACCCTACACTCTACACTCTATACCCTACACTCTATACCCTACACTCTATACCCTACACTCTACACTCTATTCCCTACACTCTATACCCTACACTCTATACCCTACACTCTATACCATACACTCTATACCCTACACTCTACACTCTATACCCTACACTCTACATCCTACACTCTATACCCTACACTCTAATCCCGACACTCTACACTCTATACCCTACACTCTATACCCTACACTCTATATCCAACACTCTACACTCTCTACCCTACACTCTATACCCTACATTCTATAACATACACTCTATACCCTACACTCTATACCCTACACTCTATACCATACACTCTACACTCTATACCCTACACTCTATACCATACACTCTACACCATACACTCTATAGCATACACTCTATACCCTACACTCTACACTCTATACCCTACACTCTATACCCTACACTCTACACCCTGCACTCTATACCCTACACACTATACCCTACACTCTACACTCTATACCCTACACTCTATACCCTACACTCTATACCCTACACTCTATACCCTACACTCTACACTCTACACTCTATACCCTACACTCTATAGCCTACAGTCTACAATCTATACCCTACACTCTATACCCTACACTCTATACCCTACAGTCTATACCCTACACTCTATACCCTACACTCTACACTCTATACCTTACACTCTACACTCTATTCCCTACACTCTATACCCTACACTCTATACCCTACACTCTATACCCTACACTCTACACCCTACACTCTATACCCTACACTCTATACAATACACTCTATACCCTACACTCTACACTCTATACCCTACACTCTACATCCTACACTCTATACCCTACACTCTAATCCCTACACTCTATACCCTACACTCTATACCCTACACTCTACACTCTATACCTTACACTCTACACTCTATTCCCTACACTCTATACCCTACACTCTATACCCTACACTCTATACACTACACTCTATATCCTACACTCTACACCCTACACTCTATACCCTACACTCTATACCATACACTCTATACCCTACACTCTACACTCTATACCCTACACTCTACACCCTACACTCTATACCCTACACTCTAATCCCTACACTCTACACTCTATACCCTACACTCTATACCCTACACTCTATACCCTACACTCTACACTCTCTACCCTACACTCTATACCCTGCAATCTATACCCTACACTCTATACCCTACACTCTACACTCTATACCCTACACTCTACACTCTATACCCCACACTCTATACCCTACACTCTATACCCTACACTCTATAACCTACACTCTACACTCTATGCCCTACACTCTACACTCTATACCCTACACTCTACACTCTATACCCTACACTCTATACCCTACACTCTAATCCCTACACTCTACACTCTATACCCTACACTCTATACCCTACACTCTATACCCTACACTCTACACTCTCTACCCTACACTCTATACCCTGCACTCTATACCCTACACTCTATATCCTACACTCTACACTCTATACCCTACACTCTATACCCTACACTCTATACCCTACACTCTAATCCCTACACTCTATACCCTACACTCTATACCCTACACTCTACACTCTATACCTTACACTCTACACTCTATTCCCTACACTCTATACCCTACACTCTATACCCTACACTCTATACACTACACTCTATACCCTACACTCTACACCCTACACTCTATACCCTACACTCTATACCATACACTCTATACCCTACACTCTACACTCTATACCCTACACTCTACACCCTACACTCTATACCCTACACTCTAATCCCTACACTCTACACTCTATACCCTACACTCTATACCCTACACTCTATACCCTACACTCTACACTCTCTACCCTACACTCTATACCCTGCACTCTATACCCTACACTCTATACCCTACACTCTACACTCTATACCCTACACTCTACACTCTATACCCCACACTCTATACCCTACACTCTATACCCTACACTCTATACCCTACACTCTACACTCTATGCCCTACACTCTACACTCTATACCCTACACTCTACACTCTATACCCTACACTCTATACCCTACACTCTAATCCCTACACTCTACACTCTATACCCTACACTCTATACCCTACACTCTATACCCTACACTCTACACTCTCTACCCTACACTCTATACCCTGCACTCTATACCCTACACTCTACACTCTATACCCTACACTCTACACTCTATACCCCACACTCTATACCCTACACTCTACACCCTACACTCTATACCCTACACTCTATACCATACACTCTATACCCTACACTCTACACTCTATACCCTACACTCTACACCCTACACTCTATACCCTACACTCTAATCCCTACACTCTACACTCTATACCCTACACTCTATACCCTACACTCTATACCCTACACTCTACACTCTCTACCCTACACTCTATACCCTGCACTCTATACCCTACACTCTATACCCTACACTCTACACTCTATACCCTACACTCTACACTCTATACCCCACACTCTATACCCTACACTCTATACCATACACTCTATACCCTACACTCTACACTCTATACCCTACACTCTACACCCTACACTCTATACCCTATACTCTAATCCCTACACTCTATACCCTACACTCTATACCCTACACTCTATACCCTACACTCTACACTCTCTACCCTACACTCTATACCCTGCACTCTATACCCTACACTCTATACCCTACACTCTACACTCTATACCCTACACTCTACACTCTATACCCCACACTCTATACCCTACACTCTATACCCTACACTCTATACCCTACACTCTACACTCTATGCCCTACACTCTATACCCTACACTCTACACTCTATACCCTACACTCTACACTCTATGCCCTACACTCTACACTCTATACCCTACACTCTACACCCTACACTCTATACCCTACACTCTACACTCTCTACCCTACACTCTCTACCCTACACTCTATACCCTACACTATACACTCTATACCCTACACTCTACACTCTATACCCTACACTCTATACCCTACACTCTACACTCTATGCCCTACACTCTACACTCTATACCCTACACTCTATACCCTACACTCTATACCCTACACTCTATACCCTACACTCTATACCCTACACTCTATGCCCTACACTCTATACCCTACACTCTATACCCTACACGCTACACTCTATACCCTACACTCTATACCCTACACTCTATACCCTACACTCTACACTCTATACCCTACACTCTATACCCTACACTCTATACCCTACACTCTACACTCTATACCCTACACTCTATACCCTACACTCTATGCCATACACTCTATACCATACACTCTATACCCTACACTCTATACCCTACACTCTATACCCTACACTCTATACCCTACACTCTACACTCTATACCCTATACTCTATACCCTACACTCTATACCCTACACTCTACACTCTATACCCTACACTCTATGCCCTACACTCTATACCCTACACTCTACACTCTATACCCTACACTCTATACCCTACACTCTATGCCCTACACTCTATACCCTACACTCTATACCCTACACTCTATGCCCTACACTCTATACCCTACACTCTATACCCTACACTCTATACCCTACACTCTACACTCTATACCCTACACTCTATACCCTACACTCTATACCCTACACTTTACACTCTATACCCTACTCTCTATACCCTACACTCTATGCCCTACACTCTATACCCTACACTCTATACCCTACACTCTATACCCTACACTCTACACTCTATACCCTACACTCTATACCCTACACTCTATACCCTACACTCTACACTCTATTCCCTACACTCTATACCCTACACTCTATACCCTACACTCTATACCCTACACTCTACACCCTACACTCTATACCCTACACTCTATACCATACACTCTATACCCTACACTCTACACTCTATGCCCTACACTCTACACCCTACACTCTATACCCTACACTCTAATCCCTACACTCTACACTCTATACCCTACACTCTATACCCTACACTCTATACCCTACACTCTACACTCTATACCCTACACTCTACACTCTATACCCTACACTCTATACCCTACACTCTATACCCTACACTCTATACCCTACACTCTATACCCTACACTCTACACTCTATGCCCTACACTCTATACAATACACTCTACACTCTATACCCTACACTCTACACTCTATACCCTACACTCTATACCCTACACTCTATACCCTACACTCTATACCCTACACTCTACACTCTATGCCCTACACTCTACACTCTATACCTTACACTCAACACTCTATTCCCTACACTCTATACCCTACACTCTATACCCTACACTCTATACCCTACACTCTATACCCTACACTCTACACCCTACACTCTATACCCTACACTCTATACCATACACTCTATACCCTACACTCTACACTCTATGCCCTACACTCTACACCCTACACTATATACCCTACACTCTAATCCCTACACTCTACACTCTATACCCTACACTCTATACCCTACACTCTACACTCTCTACCCTACACTCTCTACCCTACACTCTATACCCTACACTCTATACCCTACACTCTACACTCTATACCCTACACTCTACACTCTATACCCTACACTCTATACCCTACACTCTACACTCTATACCCTACACTCTATGCCCTACACTCTATACCCTACACTCTACACTCTATACCCTACACTCTATACCCTACACTCTATACCCTACACTCTACACTCTATACCCTACTCTCTATACCCTACACTCTATGCCCTACACTCTATACCCTACACTCTATACCCTACACTCTATACCCTACACTCTACACTCTATACCCTACACTCTATACCCTACACTCTATACCCTACACTCTACACTCTATTCCCTACACTCTATACCCTACACTCTATACCCTACACTCTATACCCTACACTCTACACCCTACACTCTATACCCTACACTCTATACCATACACTCTATACCCTACACTCTACACTCTATGCCCTACACTCTACACCCTACACTCTATACCCTACACTCTAATCCCTACACTCTACACTCTATACCCTACACTCTATACCCTACACTCTACACTCTATACCCTACACTCTACACTCTATACCCTACACTCTATACCCTACACTCTATACCCTACACTCTATACCCTACACTCTATACCCTACACTCTACACTCTATGCCCTACACTCTACACTCTATACCCTACACTCTACACTCTATACCCTACACTCTACACTCTATACCCTACACTCTATACCCTACACTCTATACCCTACACTCTATACCCTACACTCTACACTCTATGCCCTACACTCTACACTCTATTCCTTACACTCAACACTCTATTCCCTACACTCTATACCCTACACTCTATACCCTACACTTTATACCCTACACTCTATACCCTACACTCTACACCCTACACTCTATACCCTACACTCTATACCATACACTCTATACCCTACACTCTACACTCTATGCCCTACACTCTACACCCTACACTCTATACCCTACACTCTAATCCCTACACTCTACACTCTATACCCTACACTTTATACCCTGCACTCTACACTCTCTACCCTACACTCTCTACCCTACACTCTATACCCTACACTCTATACCCTACACTCTACACTCTATACCCTGCACTCTACACTCTATACCCTACACTCTATACCCTACACTCTATACCCTACACTCTACACTCTATACCCTACACTCTATACCCTACACTCTATGCCGTACACTCTATACCCTACACTCTATACCCTACACTCTATACCCTACACTCTACACTCTATACCCTACACTCTATACCCTACACTCTACACTCTATACCCTACACTCTATACCCTACACTCTATACCCTACACTCTACACTCTATACCCTACACTCTATACCCTACACTCTATGCCCTACACTCTATACCCTACATTCTATCCCCTACACTCTATACCCTACACTCTATACCCTACACTCTACACTCTATACCCTACACTCTATACCCTACACTCTATACCCTACACTCTACACTCTATACCCTACACTCTATACCCTACACTCTATGCTCTACACTCTATACCCTACACTCTATACCCTACACTCTATACCCTACACTCTACACTCTATACTCTACACTCTATACCCTACACTCTAATCCCTACACTCTACACTCTATACCTTACACTCTACACTCTATTCCCTACACTCTATACCCTACACTCTATACCCTACACTCGATACCCTACACTCTATACCCAACACTCTACACCCTACACTCTATACCCTACACTCTATACCATACACTCTATACCCCACACTCTACACTCTATACCCTACACTGTACACTCTATACCCTACACTCTATACCCTACACTCTATACCCTACACTCTATACCCTACACTCTACACTCTATACCCTACACTCTACACTCTATACCCTACACTCTATACCCTACACTCTATACCCTACACTCTATACCCTACACTCTACACTCTATACCCTACACTCTATACCCTACACTCTACACCCTACACTCTATACCCTACACTCTATGCCCTACACTCTATACCCTACACTCTATACCCTACACTCTATACCCTACACTCTACACTCTATACTCTATACCCTACACTCTACACCCTACACTCTATACCCTACACTCTATACAATACACTCTATACCCTACACTCTACACTCTATACCCTACACTCTACACCCTACACTCTATACCCTACACTCTAATCCCTACACTCTACACTCTATACCCTACACTCTATACCCTACACTCTACACTCTATACCTTACACTCTACACTCTATTCCCTACACTCTATACCCTACACTCTATACCCTACACTCTATACCCTACACTCTATACCCTACACTCTACACCCTACACTCTATACCCTACACTCTACACTCTATACCCTACACTCTACACCCTACACTCTATACCCTACACTCTAATCCCTACACTCTACACTCTATAACCTACACTCTATACCCTACACTCTATACCCTACACTCTACACTCTCTACCCTACACTCTATACCCTGCACTCTATACCCTACACTCTATACCCTACACTCTACACTCTATACCCTACACTCTACACTCTATACCCTACACTCTATACCCTACACTCTATACCCTACACTCTATACCCTACACTCTACGCCCTACACTCTACACTCTATACCCTACACTCTACACTCTATACCCTACACTCTACACTCTATACCCTACACTCTATACCCTACACTCTATACCCTACACTCTACGCCCTACACTCTACACTCTATACCTTACACTCTACACTCTATTCCCTACACTCTATACCCTACACTCTATACCCTACACTCTATACCCTACACTCTACACCCCACACTCTATACCCTACACTCTATACCATACACTCTATACCCTACACTCTACACTCTATACCCTACACTCTACACCCTACACTCTATACACTACACTCTAATCCCTACACTCAACACTCTATACCCTACACTCTCTACCCTACACTCTCTACCCTACACTCTATACCCTACACTCTATACCCTACACTCTACACTCTATTCCCTACACTCTACACTCTATACCCTACACTCTATACCCTACACTCTATACCCTACACTCTACACTCTATGCCCTACACTCTACACTCTATACCCTACACCCTATACCCTACACTCTATACCCTACACTCTACACTCTATACCCTACACTCTATACCCTACACTCTATGCCCTACACTCTATACCCTACACTCTATACCCTACACTCTATACCCTACACTTTACACTCTATACCCTACACTCTATACCCTACACTCTATACCCTACACTCTACACTCTATACCCTACACTCTATACCCTACACTCTATACCCTACACTCTACACTCTATACCCTACACTCTATGCCCTACACTCTATACCCTACACTCTATACCCTACACTCTATACCCTACACTCTATACCCTACACTCTACACTCTATACCCTACACTCTATACCCTACACTCTATACCCTACACTCTAAACTCTATACCCTACACTCTATACCCTACACTCTATGCCCTACACTCTATACCCTACACTCTATACCCTACACTCTATACCCTACACTCTACACTCTATACCCTACACTCTATACCCTACACTCTATACCCTACACTCTACACTCTATTCCCTACACTCTATACCCTACACTCTATACCCTACACTCTATACCATACACTCTATACCCTACACTCTACACTCTATACCCTACACTCTACATCCTACACTCTATACCCTACACTCTAATCCCGAAACTCTACACTCTATACCCTACACTCTATACCCTACACTCTATACCCTACACTCTACACTCTCTACCCTACACTCTATACCCTACATTCTATAACATACACTCTATACCCTACACTCTATACCCTACACTCTATACCATACACTCTACACTCTATACCCTACACTCTATACCATACACTCTACACCATACACTCTATAGCATACACTCTATACCCTACACTCTACACTCTATACCCTACACTCTATACCCTACACTCTACACCCTGCACTCTATACCCTACACACTATACCCTACACTCTACACTCTATACCCTACACTCTATACCCTACACTCTACACTCTATACCCTACACTCTATAGCCTACAGTCTACAATCTATACCCTACACTCTATACCCTACACTCTATACCCTACAGTCTATACCCTACATTCTATACCCTACACTCTACACTCTATACCTTACACTCTACACTCTATTCCCTACACTCTATACCCTACACTCTATACCCTACACTCTATACCCTACACTCTATACCCTACACTCTACACCCTACACTCTATACCCTACACTCTATACAATACACTCTATGCCCTACACTCTACACTCTATACCCTACACTCTACACCCTACACTCTATACCCTACACTCTAATCCCTACACTCTACACTCTATACCCTACACTCTATACCCTACACTCTACACTCTATACCTTACACTCTACACTCTATTCCCTACACTCTATACCCTACACTCTATACCCTACACTCTATACACTACACTCTATACCCTACACTCTACACCCTACACTCTATACTCTACACTCTATACCATACACTCTATACCCTACACTCTACACTCTATACCCTACACTCTACACCCTACACTCTATACCCTACACTCTAATCCCTACACTCTACACTCTATACCCTACACTCTATACCCTACACTCTATACCCTACACTCTACACTCTCTACCCTACACTCTATACCCTGCACTCTATACCCTACACTCTATACCCTACACTCTACACTCTATACCCTACACTCTATACCCTACACTCTATACCCTACACTCTACACTCTATGCCCTACACTCTACACTCTATACCCTACACTCTACACTCTATACCCTACACTCTATACCCTACACTCTATACCCTACACTCTACACTCTATGCCCTACACTCTACACTCTATACCTTACACTCTACACTATATTCCCTACACTCTATACCCTACACTCTATACCCTACACTCTATACCCTACACTCTACACCCCACACTCTATACCCTACACTCTATACCATACACTCTATACCCTACACTCTACACTCTATACCCTACACTCTACACCCTACACTCTATACACTACACTCTAATCCCTACACTCTACACTCTATACCCTACACTCTATACCCTACACTCTATGCCCTACACTCTACACTCTCTACCCTACACTCTATACCCTACACTCTATACCCTACACTCTACACTCTATACCCTACACTCTACACTCTATACCCTACACTCTATACCCTACACTCTATACCCTACACTCTACACTCTATGCCCTACACTCTACACTCTATACCCTACACTCTATACCCTACACTCTATACCCTACACTCTATACCCTACACTCTATACCCTACACTCTATGCCCTACACTCTATACCCTACACTCTATACCCTACACTCTATACCCTACACGCTACACTCTATACCCTACACTCTATACCCTACACTCTATACCCTACACTCTACACTCTATACCCTACACTCTATACCCTACATTCTATACCCTACACTCTACACTCTATACCCTACACTCTATACCCTACACTCTATGCCCTACACTCTATACCATACACTCTATACCCTACACTCTATACCCTACACTCTATACCCTACACTCTATACCCTACACTCTACACTCTATACCCTACACTCTATACCCTACACTCTACACTCTATACCCTACACTCTATGCCCTACACTCTATACCCTACACTCTGTACCCTACACTCTATACCCTACACTCTATGCCCTACACTCTATACCCTACACTCTATACCCTACACTCTATACCCTACACTCTACACTCTATACCCTACACTCTATACCCTACACTCTATACCCTACACTCTACACTCTATACCCTACACTCTATACCCTACACTCTATACCCTACACTCTACACTCTATACCCTACACTCTATACCCTACACTCTATGCCCTACACTCTATACCCTACACTCTATACCCTACACTCTATACCCTACACTCTATACCCTACACTCTACACTCTATACCCTACACTCTATACCCTACACTCTATACCCTACACTCTAAACTCTATACCCTACACTCTATACCCTACACTCTATGCCCTACACTCTATACCCTACACTCTATACCCTACACTCTATACCCTACACTCTACACTCTATACCCTACACTCTATACCCTACACTCTATACCCTACACTCTACACTCTATTCCCTACACTCTATACCCTACACTCTATACCCTACACTCTATACCATACACTCTATACCCTACACTCTACACTCTATACCCTACACTCTACATCCTACACTCTATACCCTACACTCTAATCCCGAAACTCTACACTCTATACCCTACACTCTATACCCTACACTCTATACCCTACACTCTACACTCTCTACCCTACACTCTATACCCTACATTCTATAACATACACTCTATACCCTACACTCTATACCCTACACTCTATACCATACACTCTACACTCTATACCCTACACTCTATACCATACACTCTACACCATACACTCTATAGCATACACTCTATACCCTACACTCTACACTCTATACCCTACACTCTATACCCTACACTCTACACCCTGCACTCTATACCCTACACACTATACCCTACACTCTACACTCTATACCCTACACTCTATACCCTACACTCTACACTCTATACCCTACACTCTATAGCCTACACTCTACAATCTATACCCTACACTCTATACCCTACACTCTATACCCTACAGTCTATACCCTACATTCTATACCCTACACTCTACACTCTATACCTTACACTCTACACTCTATTCCCTACACTCTATACCCTACACTCTATACCCTACACTCTATACACTACACTCTATACCCTACACTCTACACCCTACACTCTATACCCTACACTCTATACAATACACTCTATACCCTACACTCTACACTCTATACCCTACACTCTACACCCTACACTCTATACCCTACACTCTAATCCCTACACTCTACACTCTATACCCTACACTCTATACCCTACACTCTACACTCTATACCTTACACTCTACACTCTATTCCCTACACTCTATACCCTACACTCTATACCCTACACTCTATACACTACACTCTATACCCTACACTCTACACCCTACACTCTATACCCTACACTCTATACCATACACTCTATACCCTACACTCTACACTCTATACCCTACACTCTACACCCTACACTCTATACCCTACACTCTAATCCTTACACTCTACACTCTATACCCTACACTCTATACCCTACACTCTATACCCTACACTCTACACTCTCTACCCTACACTCTATACCCTGCACTCTATACCCTACACTCTATACCCTACACTCTACACTCTATACCCTACACTCTATACCCTACACTCTATACCCTACACTCTACACTCTATGCCCTACACTCTACACTCTATACCCTACACTCTACACTCTATACCCTACACTCTATACCCTACACTCTATACCCTACACTCTACACTCTATGCCCTACACTCTACACTCTATACCTTACACTCTACACTATATTCCCTACACTCTATACCCTACACTCTATACCCTACACTCTATACCCTACACTCTACACCCCACACTCTATACCCTACACTCTATACCATACACTCTATACCCTACACTCTACACTCTATACCCTACACTCTACACCCTACACTCTATACACTACACTCTAATCCCTACACTCTACACTCTATACCCTACACTCTATACCCTACACTCTATACCCTACACTCTACACTCTCTACCCTACACTCTATACCCTACACTCTATACACTACACTCTACACTCTATACCCTACACTCTACACTCTATACCCTACACTCTATACCCTACACTCTATACCCTACACTCTACACTCTATGCCCTACACTCTACACTCTATACCCTACACTCTATACCCTACACTCTATACCCTACACTCTATACCCTACACTCTATGCCCTACACTCTATACCCTACACTCTATACCCTACACTCTATACCCTACACGCTACACTCTATACCCTACACTCTATACCCTACACTCTATACCCTACACTCTACACTCTATACCCTACACTCTATACCCTACATTCTATACCCTACACTCTACACTCTATACCCTACACTCTATACCCTACACTCTATGCCCTACACTCTATACCATACACTCTATACCCTACACTCTATACCCTACACTCTATACCCTACACTCTATACCCTACACTCTACACTCTATACCCTACACTCTATACCCTACACTCTACACTCTATACCCTACACTCTATACCCTACACTCTGTACCCTACACTCTATACCCTACACTCTATGCCCTACACTCTATACCCTACACTCTATACCCTACACTCTATACCCTACACTCTATACCCTACACTCTACACTCTATACCCTACACTCTATACCCTACACTCTATACCATACACTCTACACTCTATACCCTACACTCTATACCATACACTCTACACCATACACTCTATAGCATACACTCTATACCCTGCACTCTACACTGTATACCCTACACTCTATACCCTACACTCTACACCCTGCACTCTATACCCTACACACTATACCCTACACTCTACACTCTATACCCTACACTCTATGCCCTACACTCTATACCCTACACTCTATACCCTACACTCTATACCCTACACTCTATACCCTACACTCTACACTCTATACCCTACACTCTATACCCTACACTCTATACCCTACACTCTAAACTCTATACCCTACACTCTATACCCTACACTCTATGCCCTACACTCTATACCCTACACTCTATACCCTACACTCTATACCCTACACTCTACACTCTATACCCTACACTCTATACCCTACACTCTATACCCTACACTCTACACTCTATTCCCTACACTCTATACCCTACACTCTATACCCTACACTCTATACCATACACTCTATACCCTACACTCTACACTCTATACCCTACACTCTACATCCTACACTCTACACCCTACACTCTAATCCCGAAACTCTACACTCTATACCCTACACTCTATACCCTACACTCTATACCCTACACTCTACACTCTCTACCCTACACTCTATACCCTACATTCTATAACATACACTCTATACCCTACACTCTATGCCCTACACTCTATACCATACACTCTACACTCTATACCCTACACTCTATACCATACACTCTACACCATACACTCTATAGCATACACTCTATACCCTACACTCTACACTCTATACCCTACACTCTATACCCTACACTCTACACCCTGCACTCTATACCCTACACACTATACCCTACACTCTACACTCTATACCCTACACTCTATACCCTACACTCTACACTCTATACCCTACACTCTATAGCCTACACTCTACAATCTATACCCTACACTCTATACCCTACACTCTATACCCTACACTCTATACCCTACATTCTATACCCTACACTCTACACTCTATACCTTACACTCTACACTCTATTCCCTACACTCTATACCCTACACTCTATACCCTACACTCTATACCCTACACTCTATACCCTACACTCTACACCCTACACTCTATACCCTACACTCTATACAATACACTCTATACCCTACACTCTACACTCTATACCCTACACTCTACACCCTACACTCTATACCCTACACTCTAATCCCTACACTCTACACTCTATACCCTACACTCTATACCCTACACTCTACACTCTATACCTTACACTCTACACTCTATTCCCTACACTCTATACCCTACACTCTATACCCTACACTCTATACACTACACTCTATACCCTACACTCTACACCCTACACTCTATACCCTACACTCTATACCATACACTCTATACCCTACACTCTACACTCTATACCCTACACTCTACACCCTACACTCTATACCCTACACTCTAATCCCTACACTCTACATTCTATACCCTACACTCTATACCCTACACTCTATACCCTACACTCTACACTCTCTACCCTACACTCTATACCCTGCACTCTATACCCTACACTCTATACCCTACACTCTACACTCTATACCCTACACTCTATACCCTACACTCTACACTCTATGCCCTACACTCTACACTCTATACCCTACACTCTACACTCTATACCCTACACTCTATACCCTACACTCTATACCCTACAATCTACACTCTATGCCCTACACTCTACACTCTATACCTTACACTCTACACTATATTCCCTACACTCTATACCCTACACTCTATACCCTACACTCTATACCCTACACTCTACACCCCACACTCTATACCCTACACTCTATACCATACACTCTATACCCTACACTCTACACTCTATACCCTACACTCTACACCCTACACTCTATACACTAAACTCTAATCCCTACACTCTACACTCTATACCCTACACTCTATACCCTACATTCTATACCCTACACTCTACACTCTCTACCCTACACTCTATACCCTACACTCTATACCCTACACTCTACACTCTATACCCTACACTCTACACTCTATACCCTACACTCTATACCCTACACTCTATACCCTACACTCTACACTCTATGCCCTACACTCTACACTCTATACCCTACACTCTATACCCTACACTCTATACCCTACACTCTATACCCTACACTCTATACCCTACACTCTATGCCCTACACTCTATACCCTACACTCTATACCCTACACTCTATACCCTACACGCTACACTCTATACCCTACACTCTATACCCTACACTCTATACCCTACACTCTACACTCTATACCCTACACTCTATACCCTACATTCTATACCCTACACTCTACACTCTATACCCTACACTCTATACCCTACACTCTATGCCCTACACTCTATACCATACACTCTATACCCTACACTCTATACCCTACACTCTACACTCTACACTCTATACCCTACACTCTATACCCTACACTCTACACTCTATACCCTACACTCTATGCCCTACACTCTATACCCTACACTCTGTACCCTACACTCTATACCCTACACTCTATGCCCTACACTCTATACCCTACACTCTATACCCTACACTCTATACCCTACACTCTATACCCTACACTCTACACTCTATACCCTACACTCTATACCCTACACTCTATACCATACACTCTACACTCTATACCCTACACTCTATACCATACACTCTACACCATACACTCTATAGCATACACTCTATACCCTACACTCTACACTGTATACCCTACACTCTATACCCTACACTCTACACCCTGCACTCTATACCCAACACACTATACCCTACACTCTACACTCTATACCCTACACTCTATACCCTACACTCTATACCCTACACTCTACACTCTATACCCTACACTCTATAGCCTACACTCTACAATCTATACCCTACACTCTATACCCTACACTCTATACCCTACAGTCTATACCCTACACTCTATACCCTACACTCTACACTCTATACCTTACACTCTACACTCTATTCCCTACACTTTATACCCTACACTCTATACCCTACACTCTATACCCTACACTCTATACCCTACACTCTACACCCTACACTCTATACCCTACACTCTATACAATACACTCTATACCCTACACGCTACACTCTATACCCTACACTCTACACCCTACACTCTATACCCTACACTCTAATCCCTACACTCTACACTCTATACCCTACACTCTATACCCTACACTCTACACTCTATACCTTACACTCTACACTCTATTCCCTACACTATATACCCTACACTCTATACCCTACACTCTATACGCTACACTCTATACCCTACACTCTACACCCTACACTCTATACCCTACACTCTATACCATACACTCTATACCCTACACTCTACACTCTATACCCTACACTCTACACCCTACTCTCTATACCCTACACTCTAATCCCTACACTCTACACTCTATACCCTACACTCTATACCCTACACGCTACACTCTATACCCTACACTCTATACCCTACACTCTATACCCTACACGCTACACGCTATACCCTACACTCTATACCCTACACTCTATACCCTACACTCTACACTCTATACCCTATACTCTATACCCTACACTCTACACTCTATACCCTACACTCTATACCCTACACTTTATGCCCTACACTCTATACCCTACACTCTATACCCTACACTCTATACCCTACACTCTACACTCTATACCCTACACTCTATACCCTACACTCTATACCCTACACTCTACACTCTATTCCCTACACTCTATACCCTACACTCTATACCCTACACTCTATACCATACACTCTATAGCCTACACTCTACACTCTATACCCTACACTCTACATCCTACACTCTATACCCTACACTCTAATCCCGACACTCTACACTCTATACCCTACACTCTATACACTACACTCTATACCCTACACTCTACACCCTACACTCTATACCCTACACTCTATACCATACACTCTATACCCTACACTCTACACTCTATACCCTACACTCTACACCCTACCCTCTATACCCTACACTCTAATCCCTAAACTCTACACTCTATACCCTACACTCTATACCCTACACTCTATACCCTACACTCTACACTCTCTACCCTACACTCTATACCCTGCACTCTATACCCTACACTCTATACCCTACACTCTACACTCTATACCCTACACTCTACACTCTATACCCTACACTCTATACCCTACACTCTATACCCTACACTCTACACTCTATGCCCTACACTCTACACTCTATACCCTACACTCTACACTCTATACCCTACACTCTACACTCTATACCCTACACTCTATACCCTACACTCTATACCCTACACTCTACACTCTATGCCCTACACTCTACACTCTATACCTTACACTCTACACTCTATTACCTACACTCTATACCCTACACTCTATACCCTACACTCTATACCCTACACTCTACACCCCACACTCTATACCCTACACTCTATACCATACATTCTATACCCTACACTCTACACTCTATACCCTACTCTCTACACCCTACACTCTATACACTACACTCTAATCCCTACACTCAACACTCTATACCCTACACTCTATACCCTACACTCTAGACCCTACACTCTACACTCTCTACCCTACACTCTCTACCCTACACTCTATACCCTACACTCTATACCCTACACTCTACACTCTATTCCCTACACTCTACACTCTATACCCTACAATCTATACCCTACACTCTATACCCTACACTCTACACTCTATGCCCTACACTCTATACCCTACACTCTATACCCTACACTCTATACCCTACACTCTACACTCTATACCCTACACTCTATACCCTACACTCTATGCCCTACACTCTATACCCTACACTCTATACCCTACACTCTATACCCTACACTCTACACTCTATACCCTACACTCTATACCCTACACTCTATACCCTACACTCTACACTCTATACCCTAAACTCTATACCCTACACTCTATACCCTACACTCTACACACTATACCCTACACTCTATACCCTACACTCTATACCCTACACTCTACACTCTATACCCTACACTCTATACCCTACACTTTATGCCCTACACTCTATACCCTACACTCTATACCCTACACTCTATACCCTAC
The DNA here is from genome assembly GCF_032444005.1 of Ranitomeya imitator. Taxonomy (NCBI): domain Eukaryota; kingdom Metazoa; phylum Chordata; class Amphibia; order Anura; family Dendrobatidae; genus Ranitomeya; species Ranitomeya imitator. The sequence continues at coordinate 240,140 of NW_027194230.1, forward strand.
ACTCTACACTCTATACCCTACACTCTATACCCTACACTCTATACCCTACACTCTACACTCTATTCCCTACAGTCTATACCCTACACTCTATACCCTACACTCTATACCATACACTCTATACCCTACACTCTACACTCTATACCCTACACTCTACATCCTACACTCTATACCCTACACTCTAATCCCGACACTCTACACTCTATACCCTACACTCTATACCCTACACTCTATACCCAACACTCTACACTCTCTACCCTACACTCTATACCCTACATTCTATAACATACACTCTATACCCTACACTCTATACCCTACACTCTATACCATACACTCTACACTCTATACCCTACACTCTATACCATACACTCTACACCATACACTCTATAGCATACACTCTATACCCTACACTCTACACTCTATACCCTACACTCTATACCCTACACTCTACACCCTGCACTCTATACCTTACACACTATACCCTACACTCTACACTCTATACCCTACACTCTATACCCTACACTCTATACCCTACACTCTATACCCTACACTCTACACTCTATACCCTACACTCTATAGCCTACACTCTACAATCTATACCCTACACTCTATACCCTACACTCTATACCCTACAGTCTATACCCTACACTCTATACCCTACACTCTACACTCTATACCTTACACTCTACACTCTATTCCCTACACTCTATACCCTACACTCTATACCCTACACTCTATACCCTACACTCTACACCCTACACTCTATACCCTACACTCTATACAATACACTCTATACCCTACACTCTACACTCTATACCCTACACTCTACACCCTACACTCTATACCCTACACTCTAATCCCTACACTCTATACCCTACACTCTATACCCTACACTCTACACCTTACACTCTACACTCTATACCCTACACTCTACACTCTATACCTTACACTCTACACTCTATTCCCTACACTCTATACCCTACACTCTATACCCTACACTCTATACCCTACACTCTACACCCTACACTCTATACCCTACACTCTATACCATACACTCTATACCCTACACTCTACACTCTATACCCTACACTCTACACCCTACACTCTATACCCTACACTCTAATCCCTACACTCTACACTCTATACCCTACACTCTATACCCTACACTCTATACCCTACACTCTACACTCTCTACCCTACACTCTATACCCTGCACTCTATACCCTACACTCTATACCCTACACTCTACACTCTATAACCTACACTCTACACTCTATACCCCACACTCTATACCCTACACTCTATACCCTACACTCTATACCCTACACTCTACACTCTATGCCCTACACTCTACACTCTATACCCTACACTCTACACTCTATACCCTACACTCTACACTCTATGCCCTACACTCTACACTCTATACCTTACACTCTGCACTCTATTCCCTACACTCTACACCCCACACTCTATACCCTACACTCTATACCATACACTCTATACCCTACACTCTACACTCTATACCCTACACTCTACACCCTAAACTCTATACACTACACTCTAATCCCTACACTCTACACTCTATACCCTACACTCTACACCCTACACTCTATACCCTACACTCTACACTCTCTACCCTACACTCTCTACCCTACACTCTATACCCTACACTATACACTCTATACCCTACACTCTACACTCTATACCCTACACTCTATACCCTACACTCTACACTCTATGCCCTACACTCTACACTCTATACCCTACACTCTATACCCTACACTCTATACCCTACACTCTATACCCTACACTCTATGCCCTACACTCTATACCCTACACTCTATACCCTACACTCTATACCCTACACGCTACACTCTATACCCTACACTCTATACCCTACACTCTATACCCTACACTCTACACTCTATACCCTACACTCTATACCCTACACTCTATACCCTACACTCTATACCCTACACTCTACACTCTATACCCTACACTCTATACCCTACACTCTATGCCATACACTCTATACCATACACTCTATACCCTACACTCTATACCCTACACTCTATACCCTACACTCTATACCCTACACTCTACACTCTATACCCTATACTCTATACCCTACACTCTATACCCTACACTCTACACTCTATACCCTACACTCTATGCCCTACACTCTATACCCTACACTCTACACTCTATACCCTACACTCTATACCCTACACTCTATGCCCTACACTCTATACCCTACACTCTATACCCTACACTCTATATCCTACACTCTACACTCTATACCCTACACTCTATACCCTACACTCTATACCCTACACTCTACACTCTATACCCTACTCTCTATACCCTACACTCTATGCCCTACACTCTATACCCTACACTCTATACCCTACACTCTATACCCTACACTCTACACTCTATACCCTACACTCTATACCCTACACTCTATACCCTACACTCTACACTCTATTCCCTACACTCTATACCCTACACTCTATACCCTACACTCTATACCCTACACTCTACACCCTACACTCTATACCCTACACTCTATACCATACACTCTATACCCTACACTCTACACTCTATGCCCTACACTCTACACCCTACACTCTATACCCTACACTCTAATCCCTACACTCTACACTCTATACCCTACACTCTATACCCTACACTCTATACCCTACACTCTACACTCTATACCCTACACTCTACACTCTATACCCTACACTCTATACCCTACACTCTATACCCTACACTCTATACCCTACACTCTACACTCTATGCCCTACACTCTATACCCTACACTCTACACTCTATACCCTACACTCTACACTCTATACCCTACACTCTATACCCTACACTCTATACCCTACACTCTATACCCTACACTCTACACTCTATGCCCTACACTCTACACTCTATACCTTACACTCAACACTCTATTCCCTACACTCTATACCCTACACTCTATACCCTACACTCTATACCCTACACTCTACACTCTATACCCTACACTCTACACTCTATACCCTACACTCTATACCCTACACTCTATACCCTACACTCTATACCCTACACTCTACACTCTATGCCCTACACTCTATACCCTACACTCTACACTCTATACCCTACACTCTACACTCTATACCCTACACTCTATACCCTACACTCTATACCCTACACTCTATACCCTACACTCTACACTCTATGCCCTACACTCTACACTCTATACCTTACACTCAACACTCTATTCCCTACACTCTATACCCTACACTCTATACCCTACACTCTATACCCTACACTCTATACCCTACACTCTATACCATACACTCTATACCCTACACTCTACACTCTATACCTTACACTCTACACTCTATTCCCTACACTCTATACCCTACACTCTATACCCTACACTCTATACCCTACACTCTACACCCTACACTCTATACCCTACACTCTATACAATACACTCTATACCCTACACTCTACACTCTATACCCTACACTCTACACCCTACACTCTATACCCTACACTCTAATCCCTACACTCTATACCCTACACTCTATACCCTACACTCTACACCTTACACTCTACACTCTATTCCCTACACTCTATACCCTACACTCTATACCCTACACTCTATACACTACACTCTATACCCTACACTCTACACCCTACACTCTATACCCTACACTCTATACCATACACTCTATACCCTACACTCTACACTCTATACCCTACACTCTACACCCTACACTCTATACCCTACACTCTAATCCCTACACTTTACACTCTATACCCTACACTCTATACCCTACACTCTATACCCTACACTCTACACTCTCTACCCTACACTCTATACCCTGCACTCTATACCCTACACTCTATACCCTACACTCTACACTCTATAACCTACACTCTACACTCTATACCCCACACTCTATACCCTACACTCTATACCCTACACTCTATACCCTACACTCTACACTCTATGCCCTACACTCTACACTCTATACCCTACACTCTACACTCTATACCCTACACTCTACACTCTATGCCCTACACTCTACACTCTATACCTTACACTCTGCACTCTATTCCCTACACTCTACACCCCACACTCTATACCCTACACTCTATACCATACACTCTATACCCTACACTCTACACTCTATACCCTACACTCTACACCCTAAACTCTATACACTACACTCTAATCCCTACACTCTACACTCTATACCCTACACTCTACACCCTACACTCTATACCCTACACTCTACACTCTCTACCCTACACTCTCTACCCTACACTCTATACCCTACACTATACACTCTATACCCTACACTCTACACTCTATACCCTACACTCTATACCCTACACTCTACACTCTATGCCCTACACTCTACACTCTATACCCTACACTCTATACCCTACACTCTATACCCTACACTCTATACCCTACACTCTATGCCCTACACTCTATACCCTACACTCTATACCCTACACTCTATACCCTACACGCTACACTCTATACCCTACACTCTATACCCTACACTCTATACCCTACACTCTACACTCTATACCCTACACTCTATACCCTACACTCTATACCCTACACTCTACACTGTATACCCTACACTCTATACCCTACACTCTATGCCATACACTCTATACCATACACTCTATACCCTACACTCTATACCCTACACTCTATACCCTACACTCTATACCCTACACTCTACACTCTATACCCTATACTCTATACCCTACACTCTATACCCTACACTCTACACTCTATACCCTACACTCTATGCCCTACACTCTATACCCTACACTCTACACTCTATACCCTACACTCTATACCCTACACTCTATGCCCTACACTCTATACCCTACACTCTATACCCTACACTCTATACCCTACACTCTACACTCTATACCCTACACTCTATACCCTACACTCTATACCCTACACTCTACACTCTATACCCTACTCTCTATACCCTACACTCTATGCCCTACACTCTATACCCTACACTCTATACCCTACACTCTATACCCTACACTCTACACTCTATACCCTACACTCTATACCCTACACTCTATACCCTACACTCTACACTCTATTCCCTACACTCTATACCCTACACTCTATACCCTACACTCTATACCCTACACTCTACACCCTACACTCTATACCCTACACTCTATACCATACACTCTAAACCCTACACTCTACACTCTATGCCCTACACTCTACACCCTACACTCTATACCCTACACTCTAATCCCTACACTCTACACTCTATACCCTACACTCTATACCCTACACTCTATACCCTACACTCTACACTCTATACCCTACACTCTACACTCTATACCCTACACTCTATACCCTACACTCTATACCCTACACTCTATACCCTACACTCTACACTCTATGCCCTACACTCTATACCCTACACTCTACACTCTATACCCTACACTCTACACTCTATACCCTACACTCTATACCCTACACTCTATACCCTACACTCTATACCCTACACTCTACACTCTATGCCCTACACTCTACACTCTATACCTTACACTCAACACTCTATTCCCTACACTCTATACCCTACACTCTATACCCTACACTCTATACCCTACACTCTATACCCTACACTCTACACTCTATACCCTACACTCTACACTCTATACCCTACACTCTATACCCTACACTCTATACCCTACACTCTATACCCTACACTCTACACTCTATGCCCTACACTCTATACCCTACACTCTACACTATATACCCTACACTCTACACTCTATACCCTACACGCTATACCCTACACTCTATACCCTACACTCTACACTCTATGCCCTACACTCTACACTCTATACCTTACACTCAACACTCTATTCCCTACACTCTATACCCTACACTCTATACCCTACACTCTATACCCTACACTCTATACCCTACACTCTATACCATACACTCTATACCCTACACTCTACACTCTATACCCTACACTCTATACCCTACACTCTATACCATACACTCTACACTCTATACCCTACACTCTATACCATACACTCTACACCATACACTCTATAGCATACACTCTATACCCTACACTCTACACTGTATACCCTACACTCTATACCCTACACTCTACACCCTGCACTCTATACCCTACACACTATACCCTACACTCTACACTCTATACCCTACACTCTATACCCTACACTCTATACCCTACACTCTACACTCTATACCCTACACTCTATAGCCTACACTCTACAATCTATACCCTACACTCTATACCCTACACTCTATACCCTACAGTCTATACCCTACACTCTATACCCTACACTCTACACTCTATACCTTACACTCTACACTCTATTCCCTACACTTTATACCCTACACTCTATACCCTACACTCTATACCCTACACTCTATACCCTACACTCTACACCCTACACTCTATACCCTACACTCTATACAATACACTCTATACCCTACACTCTACACTCTATACCCTACACTCTACACCCTACACTCTATACCCTACACTCTAATCCCTACACTCTACACTCTATACCCTACACTCTATACCCTACACTCTACACTCTATACCTTACACTCTACACTCTATTCCCTACACTATATACCCTACACTCTATACCCTACACTCTATACACTACACTCTATACCCTACACTCTACACCCTACACTCTATACCCTACACTCTATACCATACACTCTATACCCTACACTCTACACTCTATACCCTACACTCTACACCCTACTCTCTATACCCTACACTCTAATCCCTACACTCTACACTCTATACCCTACACTCTATACCCTACACGCTACACTCTATACCCTACACTCTATACCCTACACTCTATACCCTACACGCTACACTCTATACCCTATACTCTATACCCTACACTCTACACTCTATACCCTACACTCTATACCCTACACTTTATGCCCTACACTCTATACCCTACACTCTATACCCTACACTCTATACCCTACACTCTACACTCTATACCCTACACTCTATACCCTACACTCTATACCCTACACTCTACACTCTATTCCCTACACTCTATACCCTACACTCTATACCCTACACTCTATACCCTACACTCTACACTCTATACCCTACACTCTATACCCTACACTCTATACCCTACACTCTACACTCTATTCCCTACACTCTATACCCTACACTCTATACCCTACACTCTATACCCTACACTCTATACCCTACACTCTACACTCTATACCCTACACTCTATAGCCTACACTCTACAATCTATACCCTACACTCTATACCCTACACTCTATACCCTACAGTCTATACCCTACACTCTATACCCTACACTCTACACTCTATACCTTACACTCTACACTCTATTCCCTACACTCTATACCATACACTCTATACCCTACACTCTATACCCTACACTCTATACCCTACACTCTACACCCTACACTCTATACCCTACACTCTATACAATACACTCTATACCCTACACTCTACACTCTATACCCTACACTCTACACCCTACACTCTATACCCTACACTCTAATCCCTACACTCTACACTCTATACCCTACACTCTATACCCTACACTCTACACTCTATACCTTACACTCTACACTCTATTCCCTACACTCTATACCCTACACTCTATACCCTACACTCTATACCCTACACTCTATACCCTACACTCTACACCCTACACTCTATACCCTACACTCTATACCATACACTCTATACCCTACACTCTACACTCTATACCCTACACTCTACACCCTACCCTCTATACCCTACACTCTAATCCCTAAACTCTACACTCTATACCCTACACTCTATACCCTACACTCTATACCCTACACTCTACACTCTCTACCCTACACTCTATACCCTGCACTCTATACCCTACACTCTATACCCTACACTCTACACTCTATACCCTACACTCTACACTCTATACCCTACACTCTATACCCTACACTCTATACCCTACACTCTACACTCTATGCCCTACACTCTACACTCTATACCCTACACTCTACACTCTATACCCTACACTCTACACTCTATACCCTACACTCTATACCCTACACTCTATACCCTACACTCTACACTCTATGCCCTACACTCTACACTCTATACCTTACACTCTACACTCTATTACCTACACTCTATACCCTACACTCTATACCCTACACTCTATACCCTACACTCTACACCCCACACTCTATACCCTACACTCTATACCATACATTCTATACCCTACACTCTACACTCTATACCCTACTCTCTACACCCTACACTCTATACACTACACTCTAATCCCTACACTCAACACTCTATACCCTACACTCTATACCCTACACTCTAGACCCTACACTCTACACTCTCTACCCTACACTCTCTACCCTACACTCTATACCCTACACTCTATACCCTACACTCTACACTCTATTCCCTACACTCTACACTCTATACCCTACAATCTATACCCTACACTCTATACCCTACACTCTACACTCTATGCCCTACACTCTATACCCTACACTCTATACCCTACACTCTATACCCTACACTCTACACTCTATACCCTACACTCTATACCCTACACTCTATGCCCTACACTCTATACCCTACACTCTATACCCTACACTCTATACCCTACACTCTACACTCTATACCCTACACTCTATACCCTACACTCTATACCCTACACTCTACACTCTATACCCTACACTCTATACCCTACACTCTATACCCTACACTCTACACACTATACCCTACACTCTATACCCTACACTCTATACCCTACACTCTACACTCTATACCCTACACTCTATACCCTACACTTTATGCCCTACACTCTATACCCTACACTCTATACCCTACACTCTATACCCTACACTCTACACTCTATACCCTACACTCTATACCCTACACTCTATACCCTACACTCTACACTCTATTCCCTACAGTCTATACCCTACACTCTATACCCTACACTCTATACCATACACTCTATACCCTACACTCTACACTCTATACCCTACACTCTACATCCTACACTCTATACCCTACACTCTAATCCCGACACTCTACACTCTATACCCTACACTCTATACCCTACACTCTATACCCAACACTCTACACTCTCTACCCTACACTCTATACCCTACATTCTATAACATACACTCTATACCCTACACTCTATACCCTACACTCTATACCATACACTCTACACTTTATACCCTACACTCTATACCATACACTCTACACCATACACTCTATAGCATACACTCTATACCCTACACTCTACACTCTATACCCTACACTCTATACCCTACACTCTACACCCTGCACTCTATACCCTACACACTATACCCTACACTCTACACTCTATACCCTACACTCTATACCCTACACTCTATACCCTACACTCTATACCCTACACTCTACACTCTATACCCTACACTCTATAGCCTACACTCTACAATCTATACCCTACACTCTATACCCTACACTCTATACCCTACAGTCTATACCCTACACTCTATACCCTACACTCTACACTCTATACCTTACACTCTACACTCTATTCCCTACACTCTATACCCTACACTCTATACCCTACACTCTATACCCTACACTCTATACCCTACACTCTACACCCTACACTCTATACCCTACACTCTATACCATACATTCTACACCCTACACTCTATACCCTACACTCTATACAATACACTCTATACCCTACACTCTACACTCTATACCCTACACTCTACACCCTACACTCTATACCCTACACTCTAATCCCTACACTCTATACCCTACACTCTATACCCTACACTCTACACCTTACACTCTACACTCTATACCCTACACTCTACACTCTATACCTTACACTCTACACTCTATTCCCTACACTCTATACCCTACACTCTATACCCTAACACTCTATACCCTACACTCTACACCCTACACTCTATACCCTACACTCTATACCATACACTCTATACCCTACACTCTACACTCTATACCCTACACTCTACACCCTACACTCTATACCCTACACTCTAATCCCTACACTCTACACTCTATACCCTACATTCTATACCCTACACTCTATACCCTACACTCTACACTCTCTACCTCTACACTCTATACCCTGCACTCTATACCCTACACTCTATACCCTACACTCTACACTCTATAACCTACACTCTACACTCTATACCCACACTCTATACCCTACACTCTATACCCTACACTCTATACCCTACACTCTACACTCTATGCCCTACACTCTACACTCTATACCCTACACTCTACACTCTATACCCTACACTCTACACTCTATGCCCCTACACTCTACACTCTATACCTTACACTCTGCACTCTATTCCCTACACTCTACACCCCACACTCTATACCCTACACTCTATACCATACACTCTATACCCTACACTCTACACTCTATACCCTACACTCTACACCCTAAACTCTATACACTACACTCTAATCCCTACACTCTACACTCTATACCCTACACTCTACACCCTACACTCTATACCCTACACTCTACACTCTCTACCCTACACTCTCTACCCTACACTCTATACCCTACACTATACACTCTATACCCTACACTCTACACTCTATACCCTACACTCTATACCCTACACTCTACACTCTATGCCCTACACTCTACACTCTATACCCTACACTCTATACCCTACACTCTATACCCTACACTCTATACCCTACACTCTATGCCCTACACTCTATACCCTACACTCTATACCCTACACTCTATACCCTACACGCTACACTCTATACCCTACACTCTATACCCTACACTCTATACCCTACACTCTACACTCTATACCCTACACTCTATACCCTACACTCTATACCCTACACTCTACACTCTATACCTACACTCTATACCCTACACTCTATGCCATACACTCTATACCATACACTCTATACCCTACACTCTATACCCTACACTCTATACCCTACACTCTATACCCTACACTCTACACTCTATACCCTATACTCTATACCCTACACTCTATACCCTACACTCTACACTCTATACCCTACACTCTATGCCCTACACTCTATACCCTACACTCTACACTCTATACCCTACACTCTATACCCTACACTCTATGCCCTACACTCTATACCCTACACTCTATACCCTACACTCTATACCCTACACTCTACACTCTATACCCTACACTCTATACCCTACACTCTATACCCTACACTCTACACTCATACCCTACTCTCTATACCCTACACTCTATGCCCTACACTCTATACCCTACACACTATACCCCTACACTCTATACCCTACCCACAACACACAATACCCTACACACTATACCCTACACTCTACACACAATACCTACACTCTAACCCTACACTCTATACCCTACACTCTATACCCCTACACTCTACACCCTACACTCTATACCCTACACTCTATACCATACACTCTATAACCCTACACTCTACACTCTATGCCTACCACACTCACACCCTACACTCTATACCCTACACTCTAAACCCTACACTCAACACTCTACCCCACCACCTACACTCTATACCCTACACTCCTATACCCTACACTCTACCACTCTATACCCTACACTCTACCCTACCTCAATACCCTACACTCTATACCCTACACTCTACACCTACCCTACACACTACACCCTACACTCTACACCATCCCTACACAACTACACCAACACTCTATACCTACACTCTAACCCAACACCAACACCACACCACAACACTCTAACCCTACACTCATACCACCCTACACCCACACCCACCACACCACACTTCCCTACCCACACTATACCCTACACACAACCCAACCCTACACTCTACCCACACCCACATACCCACCCCAACAACCCTACCACTCAATACCCAACACTCCTACCACCCACAATACCCTACACTCTACACTCTATACCTACACACTATACCCTACACTCTATACCCTACCCACCATACCCTACACTCTACCCACTCAAGCCCTACACTCTACACCCTACCCTGCACACACCAACCCTACACTCTACACACTATACCCTACCCTCTATACCCTACACTCTATACCCACACTCTATACCCTACACTCTACACTCTATGCCCTACACTCTACACTCTATACCTTACACTCAACACTCTATTCCACTACACTCTATACCCTACCACACTATACCCCAACACTCTATACCCTACACTCTATACCCTACACACTATACCATACACTCTATACCCTACCCCTACACTCTATGCCCTACACACTACACCCTACACTCAAACCCAACACACTAACCCTACACTCTACACTCTACCCTACACTCTATACCCTACACTCTACACTCTATACCCTACAACCCCACCTACACACCCTACACACCCTACACACTACACCCTACACTCAATCCCCAACACTCTACCCCTACACTCAACCCACACCACTATACCCCTACACCTACCCTACACTCTACACCCTATACCTACACACCTATACCCTACACTCACAACCCTACCCCTACACACTATACCCAACACACCACACCTACCCTACACTCTATACCCAACCACACTACACCCTACACCCTCATAACCCTACACACATACCATACACTCCTACACCCTACACTCCACACAACCACCCTACACCTACACCCCACCTAACCCTACTACACTCTAATCCCTACACTCAACACACTATACTCTACACTCAATACCCTACACTCTATACCCTACAACCCTACACCACACCCCTACACTCTACACCCAAACCCTACACTCTATACCCCTACACTCTATACCCTACACACTATACCCCTACACACTACCCACCCCTACACCCTACACCCCACACTCTATACCTATACCTACACACTCACACTACCCTACACTCATACCCCTACACACTACCCTACACTCTATACCCTACACACCACCACACTCAACACAACACCCACTACCCACACCCTACACACAACCATACACACCCTAACCAACACTCTACCACCACCTACACCTAACCCACACCTATACCCTACACTCTACCCACCACACTCACACCCACACACAACACTCCACACCTACACCTATACATACACACACCCCTACACTCTATACCCTACACTCAATACAATACACTCTATACCCTACACTCTACACTCTATACCCTACACTCTACACCCTACACTCTATACCCCTACACTCTAATCCCTACACTCATACCCTACACTCTATACCCTACACTCTACACCTTACACTCTACACTCTATACCCAACACTCTACACACTAAACCTTACCACTCTACACTCTATCCCTACACTCTATACCCTACACTCTATACCCTACACTCTATACCCTACACTCTACACCCTACACTCTATACCCTACACTCTATACCATACACTCTATACCCTACACTCAACACTCTTACCCTACACTCTACACCCTGCACTCTATACCCTACACTCTAATCCCTACACTCTACACTCTAAAACCCTACATTCTATACCCTACACCTATACCCTACACTCTACACTCTCTACCCAACACTCTTACCCCTGCACTCTATACCTACACTCTATACCCCTACACTCTACACTCTATAACCTACACTCTACACTCTATACCCCACACTCTATACCCTACACTCTATACCCTACACTCTATACCCTACACTCACACTCTATGCCCTACACTCTACACTCTATACCCTACACCTACACTCTATACCCTACACTCAACACTCTATGCCCTACACTCTACACTCTATACCTTACACTCTGCACTCTATTCCCCTACACTCAACACCCCACACTCTATACCCTACACTCTATACCATACACTCTATACCCTACACTCTACACTCAATACCCAACCACTCACACCCCTAAACTCTACACACTACACTCAAACCCTACACTCACACTCAATACCCTACACTCTACACCCTACACTCTATACCCTACACTCTACACTCTCTACCCAACACCTCTCTACCCTACACTCTATACCCTACACTATACACTCTATACCCTACACTCTACACTCTATACCCTACACTCTATACCCTACACTCTACACTCTATGCCCTACAACTCTACACTCTATACCCTACACTCTATACCCTACCACTCTATACCCACACTCTATAACCCTACACTCTATGCCCCTACACTCTATACCCTACACTCTATACCCTACACACTATACCCTACACGCTACACTCTATACCCTACACTCTATACCCTACACTCTATACCCTACACTCTACACTCTATACCCTACACTCTATACCTACACTCTATACCCTACACTCTACACTCTATACCCTACACTCTATACCCTACACTCTATGCCATACACACTATACCACACTCTATACCCTACACTCTATACCCTACACTCTATACCCTACACTCTATACCCTACACTCTACACTCTATACCCTATACTCTATACCCTACACTCTATACCCTACACTCTACACTCTATACCCTACACTCTATGCCCTACACTCTATACCCTACACTCTACACTCTATACCCTACACTCTATACCCTACACTCTATGCCCTACACTCTATACCCTACACTCTATACCCTACACTCTATACCCTACACTCAACACTCTATACCCTACACTCTATACCCTACACTCTAAACCCTACACTCTACCTCTATACCCAACTCTATACCCTACATCTCTATGCCCTACACTCTATACCCTACACTCTATACCCTACACTCTATACCCTACACTCTACACTCTATACCCTACACTCTATACCCTACACTCTATACCCTACACTCTACACTCTATTCCCTACACTCTATACCCTACACTCTATACCCTACACTCTATAACCCTACACTCTACACCCTACACTCTATACCCTACACTCTATACCATACACTCTATACCCTACACTCTACACTCTATGCCTACACTCTACACCCTACACTCTATACCCTACACTCTAATCCCTACACTCTACACTCTATACCCTACCACTATACCCTACACTCTATACCCTACACTCTACACTCTATACCCTACACTCTACACTCTATACCCTACACTCTATACCCTACACTCTATACCCTACACTCTATACCCTACACTCTACACTCTATGCCCTACACTCTATACCCTACACTCTACACTCTATACCCTACACTCTACACTCTATAACCCTACACTCTATACCCTACACTCTATACCCTACACTCTATACCCTAAACTCTACACTCTATACCCTACACTCTACACTCTATACCTACACTCAACACTCTATTCCTACACTCTATACCCTACACTCTATACCCTACACTCTATACCCTACACTCTATACCCTACACTCTACACTCTATACCCTACACTCTACACTCTATACCCCTACACTCTATACCCTACACTCTATACCCTACACTCTATACCCTACACTCTACACTCTATGCCCTACACTCTATACCCTACACTCTACACTCTATACCCTACACTCTACACTCTATACCCTACACTCTATACCCTACACTCTATACCCTACACTCTATACCCTACACTCTACACTCTATGCCCTACACTCTACACTCTATACATTACACTCAACACTCTATTCCCTACACTCTATACCCTACACTCTATACCCTACACTCTATACCCTACACTCTATACCCTACACTCTATACCATACATTCTATACCCTACACTCTACACTCTATGCCTACACTCTACACCCTACACTCTATACCCTACACTCTAATCCCTACACTCTACACTCTATACCCTACACTCTATACCCTACACTCTACACTCTATACCCTACACTCTATACCCTACACTCTATACCCTACACTCTACACTCTATACCCTACTCTCTATACCCTACACTCTATGCCCTACACTCTATACCCTACACTCTATACCCTACACTCTATAACCCTACACTCTACACTCTATACCCTACACTCTATACCCTACACTCTACACTCTATTCCCTACACTCTATACCCTACACTCTATACCCTACACTCTATACCCTACACTCTACACCCTACACTCTATACCCTACACTCTATACCATACACTCTATACCCTACACTCTACACTCTATGCCCTACACTCTACACCCTACACTCTATACCCTACACTCTAATCCCTACACTCTACACTTCTATACTCTACACTCTATACCCTACACTCTATACCCTACACTCTACACTCTATACCCCTACACTCTACACTCTATACCCTACACTATACCCTACACTCTATACCCTACACTCTATACCCTACACTCTACACTCTATGCCCCTACACTCTATACCCTACACTCTACACTCTATACCCTACACTCTACACTCTATACCCTACACTCTATACCCTACACTCTATACCCTACACTCTATACCCTACACTCTACACTCTAAGCCCTACACTCTACACTCTATACCTTACACTCAACACTCTATTCCCTACACTCTATACCACCTACACTCTATACCCTACACTCTATACCCTACACTCTATACCCTACACTCTACACCTCCTCTAACCCTACACTCTATACCCTACACTCTATACCCTACACTCTACACTCTATAGCCCTACACTCTACACACCTACACTCTATACCCTACACTCTAATCCTACACTCTACACTCTATACCCTACACTCTATACCCTACACTCTACACCTCTATACCCTACACTCTCTACCCTACACTCCTATACCCTACACTCTATACCCTACACTCTACATCCTATACCCTACACTCTACACTCTATACCCTACACTCTATACCCTACACTCTACACTCTATACCCTACACTCTATGCCCTACACTCTATACCCTACACTCTACACTCTATACCCTACACTCTATACCCTACACTCTATACCCTACACTCTACACTCTATACCCTACTCTCTATACCCCCTACACTCTATGCCCTACACTCTATACCCTACAACTCTATACCCTACACTCTATTCCC